>NC_034195.2:30905947-31073447 GCF_002021735.2 Oncorhynchus kisutch
GAGTAGAGAGAAAAGAAGAGAGGGGGAGTAGAGAGAAAAGAAGAGAAGATGAGAGAGGGGGAGTAGAGAGAAAAGAAGAGAGGGTAGTAGAGAGAAAAGAAGAGAGGGGGAGTAGAGAGAAAAGAAGAGAGGGGGAGAGTAGAGAGAAAAGAAGAGAGGGGGAGTAGAGAGAAAGGAAGAGAGGGTAGTAGAGAGAAAAGAAGAGAGGGGGAGTAGAGAGAAAAGAAGAGAAGAGGAGAGAGGGGGAGTAGAGAGAAAAGAAGAGAGGGGGAGTAGAGAGAAAAGAAGGGGAGTGAGAGAGAAAAGAAGAGAAGATGAGAGAGGAGGGGAGTAGAGAGAAAAGAAGAGAGGGTAGGAGAGAGAAAGAAGAGAGGGAGTAGAGAGAGAAAGAAGAGAGGGGGAGTTAGAGAGAAAAGAATGAGAGGGGGAGTAGAAGAAAGGAAGAGAGGGTAGTAGAGAGAAAAGAAGAGAGGGGGAGTAGAGAGAAAAGAAGGAGAGGAGAGAGGGGAGAGAGAGAAAAAGAAGAGAGGGGGATAGAGAGAAAAAGAAGAGAAGCATGAGAGAGGGGAGTAGAGAGAAAGAAGATAGGTAGTAGAGAAAAGAAGAGGAGGGGGAGTAGAGAGAAAGAAGAGAGGCTGGGGGTAGAGAGAAAAGTAAGAGAAGAGGAGAAGAGGGGGAGTAGAGAGAAGAAGAGAGGGGGAGTAGGAGAGAAAAACGAGAGGGAAGTAGAAGAAAAGAAGAGGGGAGAGAGGGGGAGTAGAAGAAAAGAAGAGAGGGGCAGTAGCAGAGAAAAGAAAGAGAGGGCGGAGGTAGAGAGAAAAGAAGAGGGGTGAGTAGAGAGAAAAGAGAAGCAGGAGAGAGGGGGAGTAGAGAGAAAGAGAGAATGGGGAGAGAAGGGAGAGAAGAAAATTGTGCTGAGTGCTGTGACCTATTTTTTCTCTAAGCAAAGCACATCTCCTGGCTCTCTCGCTCTCTGCAGTGTGAGAGCACGCATCCGTGTGTGTATGTGCGTGTATGTGTAAAACATATTTGTGCTTTATTTTGTGTGTGGACTCACTCCAGGACATCTCTGTTGAAGAGCAGCTTGCTGTTCCCCAGGAACTCTCCAATCATCTGTCGGCTTAGGCCCTTCCTCTGTAACAGGAAGTGGGCCACGCCCATGGGCGTGTCTGGGACGAAACCACGTGTGATCAGGAAGTGGATGCCTCTCTCTGGGTTCCTAGAGTAGAGATAGAAAGCACAATATAAGTGTATACATGTGTGTGTGTGTGTGCGTATATGTGTGTAAATAGAACCGTAAAGTGATAGGCAACTCTCTCAGTCTCAGTGATTCACATTAGCTCATTTACAATAACTACAGGCTGCAGGCCGACCGTGAATACAGTTGAAGTCGGAAGTTTACATAGACTAAGGTTGGAGTCATTAAAACTAGTTTTTCAACCACTACACAAATTTCTTGTTTAACAAACTATATTTTGGGGAAGTCGGTTATAATATCTATTTTGTGCATGACACAAGTCATTTTTCCAACAATTGTTTACAGACAGATTATTTCACTTATAATTCACTGAATCATAATTCCAGTGGGTCAAAAGTTTACATACACTAAGTTGTGCCTTTAAACAGCTTGGAAAATTCCAGAAAATGATGTCATGGCTTCAGAAGCTAATTGACATCATTTGAGTCAATTGGAGGTGTACCTGTGGATGTATTTCAAGGCCTACCTTCAAACTCAGTGCCTCTTTTCTTGACATCATGGGAAAATCAGAAGAAATCAGCCAAGATGATCTGGTTCCTCCTCGGGAGCAATTTCCAAATGACTGAAGGTACCACGTTTATCTGTACAAACAATAGTATTCAAGTATAAACACCATGTGACCACGCAGCCGTCATACCGCTCAGGAAGGAGACGCGTTCTGTCTCCTAGAGATGAACGTACTTTGGTGAGAAAAGTGCAAATCAATCTCAGAACAACAGCAAAGGACCTTGTGAAGATGCTGGAGGAAACAGGTACAAAAGTATCTATATCTAGGTAAAGCGAGTCCTATATCGACATAACCTGAAAGGTCGCTCAGCAAGGAAGAAGCCACTGCTCCAAAACCGCCATAAAAAGCCAGACTACGGTTTGCAACTGCACATGGGGACAAAGGTTGTACTTTTTGGAGAAATGTCCTCTGGTCTGATGAAACAAAAATCGAACTGTTTGGCCATAATGACCATCATTATTTTTGGAGGAAAAAGGGGGATGCTTGCAAGCCGAAGAACACCATCCCAACCTTGAAGCACGGGGTGCAAGTATCATGTTTTGGGGGTGCTTTGCTGCAGGAGGGACTGGTGCACTTCACAAAATAGATGGCGTCATGAGGGATGAAAAGTATGTGGATATATTGAAGCAACATCTCAAGACATCAGTCAGGAAGTTAAAGCTTGGCAAATGGGTCTTCCAAATAGACAATGACCCCAAGCATACTTCCAAAGTTGTGGCAAAATGGCTTAAACAACAAAGTCAAGGTTTTGGAGTGGCCAACACAAAGCCCTGACCTCAATCCTATAGAGAATTTGTGGGCAGAACCGAAAGAGCGTGTGTGAGCAAGGAGGCCTTCAAACCTGAAGCAGTTACACCAGCTCTGTCAGGAGGAATGGGCCAACATTCACCCAATTTATTGTGGGAAGCTTGTAGAAGGCTACCCGAAACATTTTATCCAAGTTAAACAATTTAAAGGCAATGCTACCAAATACTAATTGAGTGTATGTAAACTTCTGACCCACTGGGAATGTGATGAACGAAATAAAGCTGAAATAAATCATTCTCTCTACTACTATTCTGACATGTCACATTCTTAAAATAAAGTGGTGATCCTAACTGACCTAATACATGGAATTTTTACTAGGATTTGTTTAAAAACTGAGTTTAAATGTATTTGGCTAAGGTGTATGTAAACTTCTGACTCCAACTGTACTCCTATATATAAATACCACCTTTCCACCTCTCTCTCCCTTTTCCTCTCCCCCTTTCTAGAGCAGATACCTGTTCTGTGAATAATTCTGTGAGTAGCTAGAGGACAATTCGACCCTGTATGTGATTGTTTATCAAATCAAATCAAATACCTTATACACACAAATGTAAAGGGATGAATAAGATTATGTACATATAAATATATGGATGAGCAATGGCCGTGCGGCATAGGCAAGATGCAGTAGATGGTATAGAATACAGTATATAGAGTGGGGCAAAAAAGTATTTAGTCAGCCACCAATTGTGCAAGTTCTCCCACTTAAAAAAATGAGAGAGGCCTGTCATTTTCATCATAGGTACACTTCAACTATGACAGACAAAATGAAAATCACATTGTAGGATTTTTAATGAATTTATTTGCAAATTATGGTGGAAAATAAGTATTTGGAGAGGTCAAACGTTTTCTGTAAGTCTTCACAAGGGTTTCACACACTGTTGCTGGTATTTTGGCCCATTCCTCCATGCAGATCTCCTCTAGAGCAGTGATGTTTTGGGGCTGTTGCTGGGCAACACAGACTTTCAACTCCATCCAAAGATTTTCTATGGGGTTGAGATCTGGAGACTGGCTAGGCCACTCCAGGACCTTGAAATGCTTCTTACGAAGCCACTCCTTCGTTGCCTGGGCGGTGTGTTTGGGATCATTGTCATGCTGAAAGACCCAGCCACATTTCATCTTCAATGCCCTTGCCGATGGAAGGAGGTTTTCACTCAAAATCTCACGATACATGGCCCCATTCATTCTTTCCTTTACACGGATCAGTCGCCCTGGTCCCTTTGCAGAAAAACAGCCCCAAAGCATGATGTTTCCACCCCCATGCTTCACAGTAGGAATGGTGTTCTTTGGATGCAACTCAGCATTCTTTGTCCTCCAAACACGGCGAGTTGAGTTTTTACCAAAAAGTTATATTTTGTTTCATCTGACCATATGACATTCTCCCAATCTTCTTCTGGATCATCCAAATGCTCTCTAGCAAACTTCAGACGGGCCTGGACATGTACTGGCTTAAGCAGGGGGACACGTCTGGCACTGCAGGATTTGAGTCCCTGGCGGCGTAGTGTGTTACTGATGGAAGGCTTTGTTACTTTGGTCCCAGCTCTCTGCAGGTCATTCACTAGGTCCCCCCGTGTGGTTCTGGGATTTTTGCTCACCGTTCTTGTGATCATTTTGACCCCACGGGGTGAGATCTTGCGTGGAGCCCCAGATCGAGGGAGATTATCAGTGGTCTTGTATGTCTTCCATTTCCTAATAATTACTCCCTTCAGTTGATTTCTTCAAACCAAGCTGCTTACCTATAGCAGATTCAGTCTTCCCAGCCTGGTTCAGGTCTACAATTTTGTTTCTGGTGTCCTTTGACAGCTCTTTGGTCTTGGCCATAATGGAGTTTGGAGTGTGACTGAGGTTATGGACAGGTTATGGACAGGTGTCTTTTATACTGATAACAACTTCAAACAGGTGCCATTAATACAGGTAACGAGTGGAGGACAGAGGAGCCTCTTAAAGAAGAAGTTACAGGTCTGTGAGAGCCAGAAATCTTGCTTGTTTGTAGGTGACCAAATACTTATTTTCCACCATAATTTGCAAATAAATTCATAAAAAATCCTACAATGTGATTTTCTGGATTTTTTTCTCATTTTGTCTGTCATAGTTGAAGTGATGATGGAAATTACAGGCCTCTCTCATCTTTTTAAGTGGGAGAACTTGCACAATTGGTGGCTGACTAAATACTTTTTCCCCCACTGTACATGTGATATGAGTAATGTAGGGTATGTAAACATTATTAAAGTGGCATTATTTGAAGTGACTAGTGATACCTCTATGTAAACATTATTGAATGGACTAGTGATACCTTTATTAAGTCCATTTATTAAAGTGGCCAGAGATTTGAGTCTGTATGTTGGCAGCAGCCTCTCTATGTTAGTGACGGCTGTTTAACAGTCTGACGGCCTTGAGATAGAAGCTGTATTTCAGTCTCTCGGTCCCAGCTTTGATGCACCTGTACTGACCTTGCCTTCTGGATGATAGCGGGGTGAACAGGCAGTGGCCCGGGTGGTTGTTGTCCTTGATGATATTTTTGGCCTTCCTGTGACATCGGGTGGAGTAGGTGTCCTGAAGAGCAAGTAGTTTGCCCCCGGTGATGCGTTGTGCAGACCGTACTACACTCTGGAGAGCCTTGTGGTTGAAGGTGGTGCACTCACCCACAGGATGCTCTCGATTGTGCATCTGTAAACGTTTGTGAGTGTTTTACGTGATACATTTCTTCAGCCTCCTGAGGTTGAAGAGAAGCTGTTGCGCCTTCTTCACCACGCTGTCTGTGTAGGTGGACCATTTCAGTTTTTCTGTGATGAGTATGCCGAAGAACTTAAAACTTTCCACCTTCTCCACTACTGTCCCGTCAATGTGGATTGGGGGGTGCTCCCGCTGCTGTTTCCTGAAGTCCACGATCATCTCCTTTGTTTTGTAGACATTGATTGAGAGGTTATTTTCCTGACACCACACTCCGAGGGCCCTCACCTTCTCCCTGTAGGCCATCTTGTTGTTGTGGGTAATCAAGCTTACAACTGTAGTGTCGTCTGCAAATTTGATGATTGGGTTGGAGGCGTGCATGGCCATGCAATTTTTGGGTGAACAGGGAGTACAGGAGAGGGCTGAGAACATACCCTTGTGGGGCCCCAGTGTTGAGGATCAGCGGGGTGGAGACATTGCTTCCTACCTTCACCACCTGGGGGTGGCCAGTCAGAAAGTCCAGGACCCAGTTGCATAGGGCGGGGTCGAGACCAAGGGTTTTGGAGGGTACTATGGTGACGAGCTTGGAGGGTACTATGGTGTTAAATGCTGAGCTGTAGTCAATGAACATCATTCTTACATAGGTATTCCTCTTATTCAGATTGGATAGGGCAGTGTGCAGTGTGATGGCAATTGCATCCTCAGTGAACCTATTGGAGCGGTTAGCAAATTGGAGTGGGTCCATCAGGTAGGGTGGAGGTGATATGATGCTTGGCTAGTCTCTCAAAGCACTTCATGATGACACAAGTGAGTGCAATGGAGTGATTGTCATTTAGTTCAGTTACCTTAGCTGTCTTGGGAACAAGAACAATGGTGGCCATCTTGAAGCATATGGGGACAGGGATTGATTGAATATGTCCATAAACACACCAGCCAGCTGGTCTGCTTATGCTCTGGGGACGCGGCTAGGGATGCTGTCTGGGCCGGCAGCCTTGCGAGGGTTAACACGTTTAAATGTTTTACTCACGTTAGCCATGGAGAAGGAGAGCCCACAGGCTTATGTAGCGGGCCACGTCAGTGGAACTGTATTGTCCTCAATGCGAGCAAAGAAGTTGTTTAATTTGTCTGGGAGCAAGACGTCGATGTCCGCGACGGGGCTGGTTTTCTTTTTGTAATCCGTGATTGACTGTAGACCCTGTGACATACGTCTCGTGTTTGAGACGACTCTACTATATTTTGCCTCTATACTGACGCTTTGCTTGTTTGATTGCCTTGCAGAGGGAAGAGCTGCACTGTTTGTATTCGGTCATGTTTCCAGTCACCTTGCCATGATTAAAAGCGGTGGTCTTCGCTTTCAGTTTTTGCGCGAATGCTGCCATCAATCCACGGTTTCTGGTTAGGAAAGGTTTTAATAGTCACAGTGGGTACCACATCTCCAATGCACTTCGTAATAAACTTGCCCACCGAGTCAGCGTATACATCAATGTTATTGTCTGAGGCTATCCAGAACATATCACAGTCCACGTGATCAAAGCAATCTTGAAGAGTGGATTCACGATTGGTCAGACCAGCGATGGATAGACCTGAGCACGGGCATTTCCTGTTTTAGTTTCTGTCTATAGGCTGGGACAACAAAATGGAGTCATGGTCAGATTTGCCAAAGGCAGAGCAGGGGAAAGCTTTGTATGCATCGCGGATGTTAGAGTAGCCATGATCCAGAATGCTACCAGCACGTGTCGTCGATATGCTGATAGAATTTAGGAAGTCTTGTTCTCAGGTTAGCTTTGTTAAAATCCCCAGCTACAATAAATGCAGCCTCAGGATGTATAGTTTCCAGTTTACATAGAATCCAGTGAAGTTCTTTCAGAGCCAACGAGGTATCTACTTGGGGGGGATATACACGGCTGTGACTATAATCGAAGAGAATTCTCTTGGAAGATAACGCGGTCTGCATTTGATTGTAAGGAATTCTGGTTCAGGTGAACAAAAGGACTTGAGTTCCTGTATGTTGTTGTGATTACATCATGAGTCGTTAATCATAAGGCATACACCCCTGCCCTTCTTTTTACCAGAGAAATATTTGTTTCTGTCAGTGCGATGCATGAAGAAACCAGGTGGCTGTACCGACTCTGACAACATAACCCGAGTGAGCCATATTTTCGTGAAACAGAGAACGTTACAATCTCTGATGTCTCTCTGGAAGGCAACTCGTGCCCTAATTTTATCCACCTTGTTATCTAGAGATTGGACATTGGCGAGTAATATGCTCGGATGCCGCGGATGGTGTGCTTGCCTTCTAAGTCTGACCAAAAGGCTGCTCCGTCTACCTCTCCTGCAGCGACTGCGTTGTTTTGGGGCGGCCTCTGGGATAAGATCCCATGTTTAGGGTGGAGGTTCAAACAAAGGATCCGCTTCGGGAAAGACGTATTCCTGGTCGTAATGTTGGTAAGTTGGTAAGCTTTTATATCCAATTGTTCTTCCTGGCTGTATGTAGTTGAGATTTTCTGGGCTAACAATGTAAGAAATAATACATTAAAAAAACAAATAACTGCATCGTTTCCTAAGGACCTGAAGCGAGGCTACCATCTCTTTCGGCAACATCTTGCTACATTATAAGGTGTATAATGTGCGTGTTTGCGTGTGTGTGTGTGTGCGTACTTACACGTTGAAGAGGTTGAGTCCGATGCGGTAGAGTCGTTTGCGGTGTGTGTCAGTGGAGAGTGTGGGGGATCGGCAGGAGGCAGGGTCCTGGCATCGGTCTCTGGGCAGAGAGAGGACCAGGGCCTGGAGGGCCTCAGTGGTGGGGTCCCTGACTGACTGGGACCCTGGCTGGGATTGGGGGTGATGGGCCTGGGGGTATGTGGAATACTGGTGGTACTGGGGATAGGAGGACTGAGTGGTATACTGGTTAGACTGGGCCGTGGTGGAGGTAGAGGTGGAACTGAGTATCTCTGAGCCACTCTGCCCCCCCAACTCTCTCGCCTGCCCTGTCATAGTTGACTCCATCCTCAACCCTCCTCCCTTCAACAATTCCTCACTGGGAGGGGGGGCAGGGAACTCTTTCTCACCCCCCAGCTGGGAGGTTGTTGTTTCTCTCCCTACCCCTCCACCCCCCTCTCCCCCTCCCCCTTCCATTGAGGCTTGCCTGCTTCCTCCCGCCCCTGCCCCTGTGTTGCCGTGGGTAGTGGTGGTAGTGGAGGTGGTAGTTGTGGAGACAGTGTAGTTGTTGGTGTCGATGTGAACGGTGACATCTCTGAAGGCCATGAGCAGGGAGCTGGCACTGCGAGGCATGCAGGCACTCTGACCAGCTGCCCGAAACACCTCGGGGTCCATCAACAGCCCCCCTGTCCCCCCCTCAACCCCCTCCGACAGGCTCCACCCACGCAGGGCCTCGTCTATCGAATGGGCCAGCGAGCGTACCTGGAATAAGAATCAGAATACTAGTTATAGGAAGACTTTAAAGCTGTATTATGATAAAACACTAGGCTCACTGTAACGGCAAAATTTTATGATGCTAGGCTATGCTAGTGTTACATAAATCCCACCTGCTCTGAGAAGCAGTCCTCCAGCTGTGTGAGCGAGGGGCCAGGGCCCGTGGCAGGGGAGGCTGAGGGCGGCAGGGAGGTGGAGCGTGAGGGGGGTGGTGGGGGTGTTTTGGGGCGCAATGGTGGGCCCCCACTCTCTAACAGGAAGCTGTGTCGCTGGGTGGGGTTCTGGCCCCGGCTGGGGTTGGGCCGGCGCAGGGAAATGCGGCGTGGCAACTTGCTCTCTGACAAAGAGTTCCGGATCTTCTGGAAATTCTTACTGAGCTGGTACTGACGGAACGCTGTCTGAATACGACACGCAGCGCGCCGCGACACCAGGTGACCACCGTACCTCAGCTCCAACTCCTCTATCTACAGACAGAGCGCGGGGGGGTGGGGGGGGGGGAGAAGAGAGAGTAGAGAGAAAAATATTGTTGGCAAGGTTTTTGGGGGGAAATATTGTAGTCTTAACAGAACAATGCTAAAAGCCTCCGGTTGTTAAACTGGATGTTTCTCCAAATATAAAAGGAAAGTGGGACAATCTCTCCTCTCTGAAAACAGTACAACACACCCTCTCACCAAACTCCAATACCTTTCTACCAGATACACCTATCACTACATCACTGTGTCTCAAACAGAAAGGCTCAGATAAAGAGGGGGGAGTGGAAGAGTGGGAAGGAGAAGCAGAGAAGAAGAGGGAGAGGGAGAATAAGGACAGAGAGAGAAAGACACACACACAGCGTGGTCCATTTGGCACTTCTCTGTGCAATATAAAGACATATCCTGCAGTCAGCAGGAGCTATTAGCTGTTACCATGACAACCCATCATCCCCCATGTTCCTGTTACCCGTGAGATGGAAGGGCTGGTGTCCTCTCTTTCTTACTTTCTTCTCTCTCTGTCTGACTCTCTCTTTCTCTCTCATCAAGAGTACAGTATCATATACACACAGAAACACAAACCCAGTTAATCACAACCCACCTGTATGCCTCTGCACACACACACACACACACACACACACACACACACACACACACACACACACACCTGTTTGGTCTTGTTCTCCAGGGCAAGTTCATAGTCGCTGGGTCCTTCTCTACGAGCCTCACCTACTGACCCCTCTCCTTCCTGTCTGCTGGAGGAAGTCCCGCCCTCCAGACCCAACAGCTGCCCATCACTATGGAAACAACAACACTCACCTTCAACGCCTGGGATAACGTGTGTATGTGTGTATGTACTGTATGTGTGTGTGTGTGTTTTAACCTACTTGCTAAGTCTACCAGTTGTTATATAAGCCAGCTCTAAAACCACAGCTACTGTATAAAAGCAAAGACTGGTAATGTTTAAATAATGACTACATCACTAATGTTCCTCTCTGGTTCTACTATTCAGTTAACACTGCCTGTGTGTGTGTGTGTGTGTGTATGTGTGTGTGTCTGTGTGTGTGTGTGTACGTGCCTCTCTCTTTCTCTATCTCTGTATGTGTGTGTGTGTGTACTGTACGTGTCTCTCTCTTTCTCTATCTCCGTATCTGTGTGTGTGTGTACTGTACGTGTCTCTCTCTTTCTCTATCTCCATATGTGTGTGTGTGTGTTTGTGTGTGTGTGTTTGCACGTGCTGGAGGCTACCTTTTATTAACACTCTATTAAAAACACCACCATACCCTCGTTGCAGTCTGCTAGCACAGGACTATTAAAGAACCAGTGCACTAGTTTTGTGAAAAACAGTATATATATATATATATTGTTTCATTCTTTTTTATTATTATTCTTTTTCAGGGGGTGCTATGTGCTCCAGAGAACGAGTTTCCACTGCTCCAGAGTCTAATGCCGATGCTTGGCATTGCGAACGGTGATCTTAGGCTGACGTTGCTTCCAGAAGCAGTTTGGATCTCAGTAGTGAGTGTTGCAACCGAGGACAGGCGATTTTAACGCACTATACGTGCTTCAGCACTCAACCGTCCTGTTCTGTGAGCTCTACCACTTCGTGGCTGAGCTGTTGTTGCTCCTAGACGTTTCCAATTCACAATAACAGCACTTACAGTTGACCAGGGCAGCTCTAGCAGGGCAGAAATTTGACAAACTGACTTGTTGGAAAGGTGGCATCCTATGACGGTGCCACGTTGAAAGTCACTAAGCTTCTCAGTAAGGCCATTGTACTGCCAATGTTTGTCTATGGAGAATACATGGCTGTGTGTTCAATTTTATACACCTGTCAGTAACTGGTGTGGCTGAAATAGCCGAATCCACTAGTTTGTATATATAGTGTATATACAGTGCATTTGGGAAGTATTCAGACCCCTTCCCTTTTTTCACATTTTGTTACGTTACAGTCTTATTCTAAAATAGATTTTTTTTTATTCTCATCAATCTACGCACAATACCCCCCTAATGATGAAGCGAAAACAGTTTGTTAAGAAATTATTATTATTGATTTTTTTAACTACCTTATATGCAGTACATACGTTTTCAGACCCTTTACTATGAGACTCGAAATTGAGCTTCGGTGCATCCTGTTTCCATGGATCATCATTGAGATGCTTCTACAACTGTGGTAAATTGTGTGGTAAATTCTATTTATTGGACATGACTTGGAATTGCACACACGTATCTATATAAGGTCCCACAATTGACAGTGCATGTCAGAGCAAAAACTAAGCAAAAACCATGAGGTTGAAGGAATTGTCCGTAGAGCTCCGAGACAGGATTGTGTCAAGGCACAGATCTGGGGAAGGGTACCAAAAAATGTCTGCAGCATTGAAGGTCCCCAAGAATACAGTGGCCTCCATCATTCTTAAATGGAAGAAGCTCTTACTAGAGCTGGCCGCCTGGCCAAACTGAGCAATCGGGGGAGAAGGGCCTTGGTCAGGGAGGTGACCAAGAATCCAATGGTCACTCTGGCAGAGCTCCAGAGTTCCTCTGTAGAGATGGAAGAACCTTCCAGAAGGAAAACTCTCTCTGCAGCACTCTACCAATCAGGCCTTTATGGTAGAGTGGCCAGACGGAAGCCACTCCTCAGTAAAGGGCATATATGACAGTCCGCTTGGAGTTTGTCAAAAGGCACCTAAAGGACTCTCAGACCATGGGAAACATGATTCTCTGGTGTGATGAAACCAAGATTGAACTCTTTGGCCTGAATGCCTAGCGTCACATCTGGAGGAAACCTGGCACCATCCCTACGGTGAAGCATGGTGATGGTATCATCTTTCCGTGGGGATATTGTTCAGCGGCGTGGACTGGGAGACTAGTCAGGGTAGAGGGAAAGATGAACGGAGAGATTCTGGATGAAAACCTACTCCAGAGCGCTCAAGACCTCAGACCTCAGACACACACACACACACACAGACATGACCATGCACACACACATAGACACAGACATGTCCATGCACACACACACACACATTTCCATGTACCTGCACACACACACAGACATCTCCATGTACACACACACAGACATCTCCATGTACACACACACAGACATGTCCATGCACACACACACACAGACATGTACACACACACACACACACACACACGGACATGTACACACACACACACACACACACACACACACACACACACACACACACACACACACACACACACACACACACACACACACACACACACACACACACACACACACACACACACACACACACACACACACACACTGAAGGGAGTTCCATGGGGGCAAAATGACAGAGCCATTAGATAGCCCTGCTGAGAGAATCAGTAATGGCACTGCAGGATAGACTGGAGAGAGGGAAGATCAAAGGAGAGAGAGACACACACAGACAGACAGAGAAGGAGAGAGAGAAAGCAAGAGAGAGAAAGCAAGAGAGGGAGAAAAAGAGAGCTAGAGAGAAAAAGAGAGAGAGAGTGAGAGTGAGAGTGAGAGAGAGAGTGAGAGAAAGAGAAAGAGAGAGAGAGAGAGAGAGAAAGAAAGAGTGAGAGATGTGAGAGAGAGGGAGAGAGAGTGAGAGATGTGAGAAAGAGAGAAAGAGAGAGAGAGAGAGAGAGAGAGAGAGAGAGGTGAGAGAGAGGGAGAGAAAGAGTGAGAGATGAGAGAGAGAGAGAGAGAGAGAGAGAGAGAGAGAGAGAGATGTGAGAAAGAGTGAGAGGACAAGAGGGGGCAGATGGAAGGAAAAAATATATGGAAAAACAGACAAACACAGAGGAAAACTATCTAGATGGAGTGTTTTCAGAGTGTGGAAGCCACAGCCTTACCTGGAGGAGCCAGTGAGAGCAGCCTCTGGAGCCTCTGGAGCAGGACAACAGAACTGATGTAGTATTGTCTGACTCCTGTAGAGGGATAGAGGACAAAGAGAGGAGAGAGGGCAGAGGAGATAGGAGTGAGGGGAAAGGGGGAAAATGAGGGGTATAGTGTGACTGTTTCTTTACTCTAAAACAGCCGAGTTGGCTCAAAAACAAATTCTCTCAACACACACACACACGCACACACACACAAACCTTAAAACAACAGAAACAGAATTCAGCTATCGGACATATTTAACAAATACAGACAGATGGTTTCTCTTTCTCTCTCTCTCTCTCTCTCTCTCTCTCTCTCTCTCTCTGTCTCACACAAATACACATGCACACACACACATACACACACACAAATTTGCAGTGTTTGCTTGTTGCCATGCCAAACATTGTCATAACAATGTCATGATATATGGCTTGAGAAAGATAGTCAGAAGAGTTAGCTAGACCTAAGTCATCAGTGATGTATTTTGGGGTCTGGGGTGTTTCAAGTCTCTCAACATCAGATTAGTTGTTGTGGTGATGTATGGAAACCTGAGCTGCCTCCCGAAGTTGACCTTCAACTGCCAGCCTTCTGCTGTCACGAGGAGACCAGTGTCCTGGCAAATGACTTGGGCTTTTCCCGAGCTCTGACAAATGTAATGTCCTGCTTTGATGCATGCAAGCGTTTTTCATTAACTGTTTTAGGAAGAGTTCAATCCCAGCTGCTTACAAAAAAGCGTATAGGACCAGCAGGAACCTGGTAACAGTGGAATTCTCTGTCTGTCTCTATTGGCCATAGCAAGGTCACCTCTCTGTCTGTACAACACTAACACAAACACACATCTCAGCCATTACATCTCTAATACAGAGAGCAGATTAATATTTTAACACATCTCCCTCTGCTCTCTCTCCTTCTCTCTGCTCTCTCACTCCACCTCTCTCTCTAGCCCCATTGCCCTAGCCTAGACTCTCATACGCATTATTAACAATCTAGGAGCGAGGGGTCAGAACACACAGTTACTCTCTCTCTCTCTCTTCCGCTCTCTCTCTCTCTCTCTCTCTCTCTCTCCCTCCAGAGAGTAGGTGATTACAGTTCGCTCCATGGGCTAAGTGGGCCAGATACGTGTGGATCAGCTGGAGGAAGGAGGGGGGAGAAACAGGGGGAGAGGAATGATACTCTCATCAATAGGCAGACCCATGTGCAGCCCCCCCCCCCCAACACACACAGACACAGACACAGCCTATTTCAGCATGTACAGTATGTTATACAGTCTGCCGATCCCCCCCCGCAAAAAAAAGAGTGACAAAAAAATGACAGTTTGTGCACTGCGTAATGTGAGAAGAATATTGCCAGTCATATGGATAGATGTAGGGAGAGAGAAATATAAATATATATATAAATATATATTTTCTACTGTAGTTCCTGAATATCCTGTATGTCATAGCCTCTAGGTTTCCAAAGACAGACAGCTCTAATATCAGTAGGAGTCCACAGGTCCAGCCTGATGGAACTGTGGTTGTTCCTCACAGCCAAGCATCATCAATCTTGCATTTTATTCCTCTCTTCTCCCCTCCTCTGTTCCCTCTTTACTCTGTTCTTGTCCCCAGAGGGGGGGGGGGGGCATCATACACACACACACACACACGGATACATATGCAGACGTACAGTACACTCCCACACACACACACAAGGGGTTTTGTTCAAATTGATTCAGAACCATGGAGAGGGCTGCTACAGCTAGAACAGTAGAGCTGGCTGCATTTATTCTTAACAATTACAGTACAGCAGTTGTAGAGTTGTATTCAATCCAACTAGGCCTACGGTCTCATATTTAAAACTGACCCCTCAATCAGGTTTCAAAGCAGTGTTTCTTTGCCAAGAGTGCAGCATGCATTTGAGCCATATCCCTCCAAACAAACACACACACACATGCACACATACACATGCACGCACACACACACACACACCACACACACACACAGCTGTTTGTTATATAATCTCCCATGTTTTGGTCTATTTTGGCAAATAATCCGCTTCTGTAAATTCTCCACGTCACTCTCATGATGATCCTACCGTTGTAACAGCCAGCTTCAGAGGGCTGGCAGGCTTATATTTTACAAACTGGACATTTTCGAGTTGCCACACACTTTATTTTGTTCGCGTTGATAAAGGCTATAGTAAACAGACTCACTCTGATTGCCTGGCGAGAGCCAGCGAGCGACAGAAAGTGGTAGGAGTGAGGGGAGCTAGGGGAACCAGGGGAACCAGTGTGTGGCAGCCCATGCTGGTCCTGCTGTCCTCCCCCTCGCCCAGGATGGCCTCGCCTTGCAAAGGGCTCAGTGACTGTGGCTGGGAATGGGCCGGTACCAGCTGCATGTCCTCCGGATTGGCGGGCTGAGGAGAGGACTTTTCTGGCTCAGGAGGATGAACCTCAGGCATGGGCTTGGCGGGCAGAGAACTGGTGTCTTGTGGGTACGGATGTTGATGCTGAGGATGATGACAATGAAGGCTCGGGTTGTGGTCTGGGTGATGATGGTGAGGTTGTACACCTCTTGCTTCACGCAGATTCCTGTTCTCCCCAAGCAACTCATCCACGCGTAGGTCCAGTTCGTCAATGCGCAGGCGTTGTGTTTGGATGAGGCTCTGTTGGTTCTGAACAATAGTGGTCAGTTCTCTAAGGTACAGAACCGCCTGAACTGGGTTCTCTAGCAGGCTGGTCCCCTGCACAGCCATGACCATAGAGAGAGAAAGAGATAAGAGAAAGAAAAGGAGAAAGAGAAAGAGATGATCAAGTGTAGAGGAGAGGTAGCCTAAATTCCTTCTTCCTGCTAGAATAGATGAATGAGATGAGAGGTCTTCCTCCTCTCTTCTCCTTTGCTTTTTATTCTTCCATTAGTCTCTCCTTTTGTTTTACTCTTCTCTTCTGTTTTTAATCCTCTGTTCTGTTTCTGAGATGATCGGTAGCGAAGAGACAGATAAATAGGCTACTCCGTTTCAAAAGAGACAGAGAGAGAGAGAGAGAGAGAGAGAGAGAGAGACATAGAAAAAGAGATAATGATCTGATGTAAATATTCCTGTCTTCCCGTGATAAGAGATTCTCTCTCCTCTCTCCCTCGCAGACACTGATACAGCTCTGCTGACTGCTGCTGATGATGGAAGGATCCAGATGTGACCGGAGGAGGGGCGCAAGGCGAGTTGGGCAAGGGTGTGTGGCGTCATCACACATGAATGCGCACACGCAAGCGCACACACAAGCCTAGTGTGTTTAACACTCTCCTCTCTGTATATCTGTAGTTATTTACTGTAGGCTAATTTCTGAATTATGTAACACATGCTCTGTCTGCGCACCATAGCCCATCACACACACAAGTACTCACGCACGCACACACACAAACGCACACTACCGCTCCGTAGCAATCACATCTGTAGCCATGAAATGCTTTGGAAGGCTGGTCATGGCTCTCATCAACACCATCATCCCAGAAACCCTGGACCCTCTCCAATTCGCATACTGCCCCAACAGATCCACCGATGACGCAATCTCTATTGCACTCCACACTGCCTTTTCCCACCTGGACAAAAGGAACACCTACGTGAGAATGCTATTCATTGACTACAGCTCAGCGTTCAACACCATAGTGCCCTCCATGCTCATCACTAAGCTAAGGACCCTTGGACTGAACACCGCCTTCTGCAACTGGATCCTGGACTTCCTGACGGCCCACCCCAGGTGGTGAGGTGAGGCAACAACACATCCACCACGCTGACCATCAACACACGGGCCCCTCAAGGCTGCGAGCTCAGTCCCCTCCTGTACTCCCTGTTCACCCATGAATGCGTGACTACGCACGATTCCAACATCACCAATAAGTTTGCTGACAACACGACAGTGGTAGGCCTGATCATTGACGACAATGAGACAGTCTATGGAGAGGTCAGAGACCTGGCAGTGTGGTGCAAGGATAACAACCTCTCCCTCAACGTGGGCAAGAAAGGAGATTATCGTGGACTAGACTATAGGAAATGGAGGGCCGAACACACCCCCATTCACATGGACGAGGTTGTAGTGGAGCGGGTTGAGAGCTTCAAGTTCCTAGTCTCCACATCACTAGGGACCTATCATGGTCCAAACAGTATATCACTAGGGCCGAACTCCCTGCCATCCAGGACGTCAATACCAGGCGGTGTCAGATTGTCAAAGACTCCAGCCACCCAAGTAATAGACTGTTTGTTCTCTCTGCTACCAGAGCGCCAAGTCTGGGACCCAAATGCACCTGAACAGCTTCTACCCAGAAGCCATCAGACTGCTAAACAGTTCATCAAATGGTTACCTGGACCATTTACATTGACCCCTTTATTATTTATTTATCTTCATTGTTTTGCACTGACTCCCTTACACTGGCTCTATGCACACTCATTAGACTCTACCCACACACATACTACACTAACACACACACACACACACTCCATATGCTCACACACACAAAACACACACCCACATGCATATTGACGCCACACACACAAACACTCAAACATTGACACACTTTCACACTGCTCATATGACTGCACATACGCTGTTGCTACTCTGTTTGTTATATATCTTCCTTTCCTAGTCGCTTTTACCCCTACCCACATGTACATACTGTATTACCTCAATTACCTCAACTACCTCAACTACCTCGTACCCAATGGCTCGGTACTAGTACTCCTTCTGTATAGTCTCATTATTATTTTTATTGTGTTACTATTTCCTTTTTTTTTAGCAAATATTTGTCTTACTTTTTAACTCTACATTGTTGGGAGTGGGCTCGTATGTAAGCAATTCACTGTAAAGTTTACGCCTGTTGTATTCGGCGCATGTGACCAATAGAATTCGATTTGATTTGACACACACGCGCACACACACACACACACACACACACACACACACACACACACAGACACACACACACACACACAGAGATGAACACACACACACAGAGACACACACACACAGAGATGAACACACACACACAGAGACACACACACACACACACAGAGACACACACACACACACACACACACACACACACACACACACAGACACACACACACACACATACACACACACATACACACACACACAGAGACACACACACACACACATACACACACACACACAGAGAGAGAGCTCTGTAGAAATCTGGTGGTCGACACCAGAACTACACTGGACTTTGTGCAAACTGGAAACCACATATCCTGAGGCCACATTTATTGTAGCTGGGGATATAATTAAAGGAAATCTGAGGAAAACGCTCCAGAAATTCTATCAACACATGGCCTTTGCTACTCACGGCGAGAGTGTTCTTGGTCATCGCTATTCTCCTTTCAGGGACGGCTACAATGCCCTCTCCCCACCCTTCCTTCTGGAAATCTGACCACGCCTCTATCCTGCTCCCCCTTATTGGCAGAAATTTAGGCAGGAAGAACCCGTGGTAAGGACTGTTCAACATAGGTCTGACCAATCGGAATCTATGCTTCAAGATTGTTTTGATCAGGCGGACTGGGATATGTTCCAGGTCGCCTCTGGGAATATTATCGAAGTATACACTGACTTGGTGACTGGGTTCATCAGTCCACTGGGTTCATTCTGGGTTCATACTGTGACGATTAGAAACCGTGGATTGATGGCAGCATTCGTGCAAAACTGAAAACGAGGACCATCACATTTAACCACGGCAAAGTGGCTAGGAACATGAACATGTACAATCAGACGAACTATGACCTCCGCAAGGCAATCAAAGTGGAAAAACTTTAGCATAGAGACAACATGGAGTCACAATTCAACGGCTCAGACATGAGATGCGTGTGACAGGGACTACAGACAATCACAGATTATAAAGGGAAAGTCAGCCACATCATGGACACCGACACCTCGTTTCTGGACAAGCTAAAAACCTTTGCCTGCTTCAAGGAAAACAACATTGGGCCACCGACGTGGGCCCCACCACTCACAAGGACGGTGTGCTCCCGATCTCTGTGGGCGATGTGAGTAAGACATTTAAGCATGTTAACCCTCGCTAGGCTACTGACCCAGACTGCATCCCAAGCCGCGTCCTCAGAGCATGCGCAGACCAGCTGGCTGGAGTGTTTACCTACATATTCAATCTCTCACTATCCCAGTCTGTTGTCCCCACTTGCTTCAAAATGTCCACTATTGTTCCTGTACACAAGAAAGTGAAGGTAACTGAACTAAATTACTATCGCCCCGTAGGAGTTTAATTCTGTAATCATATGTGCTTTGAGAGGCTAGTTAAGGACCATTTCACCTTCATCTTACCTGACACCCTAGACCCACTACAATATGGATTGCGCCCCAACAGATCCACAGATTATGCAATCGCCATTGCACTGCACATTGCCCTATCCCACCTTTACAAGAGAAATACCTATGTAAGAATGCTGTTCAGCCTTCATCACCATAGTACTCTCCAAGCTCATCATTATGCTCAGGACCCTGGGTCTGAACCCCTCCCTGTGCAAAAGGGTCCTGGACTTCCTGAAGGGCCGACCTCAAGTGGTGAAGGTAGACAACAACACCTCGGCCACGCTGATCCTCAAAATGGGGGCCCCACAGGGGTGCATGCTCAGTCCCCCATGACTGCGTGGCCATGCATGTCTCCAATCATCAAGTTTGCTGACGACACAACATTGTTAGGCCTGATTACCAACAATTGCGAGACAATTGCGAGTTCCATGGCGGAATGGCCCCAGGAAAAAAACCTCTCCCTCAACAACAACAAAATGAAGAAGATGATCGTGAACTACAGCAGACAGCACAGTGCACACCCATATCCACATCAATGAGACGGCAGCGGAGAGGGTCAAAAGCTTCAAGTTTCTCTGCGTGCAAATCACTGATGACCTGAAACGCTCCCTTTACACAGACAGTAGGGTGAAGAAGGTGCAACAGTGCTTCTTCAACATCAGGAGGTTGAAGAAATTTGTCTTGGCCCCTAAGACCCTCACCGACTTCTACAGATGCACAATTGAGAACATCCTGTCAGGCTGTATCACCGCCTGGTCAGCAATTGCACCGTCTGCAACCGCAAGGCTTTCCAGAGGATGGTGCAGTCAGCCCAACACATCATCGGGGGCCCACTGCCTGCCCTCCAGGACATCTACAGTGTCAAACTCCAAGCGGGTTGTAATGCGCCTTTTACTGAGGAGTGGCTTCCGTCTAGCCACTCTACCATAAAGGCCTGATTGGTGGAGTGCTGCAGAGATGGCTGTCCTTCTGGAAGGTTCTCCCATCTCCACAGAGGAACTCTGGAGCTCTGTCAAAAAGGGTTCTTGGTCACCTCCCTGAACAAGGCCCTTCACCCTCGATTGCTCAGTTTGGCCTGGGTGGCCAGCTCTACGAAGAGTCTTGGTGGATTCAAACTTCTTCCATTTAAGAATGATGGAGGCCACTGTGTTCTTGTGGACCTTCAATGCTGCAGAAATGTTTTGGTACCCTTCCCCAGATCTGTCCTAACAAAATCCTGTCTCTGAGCTCTATGGACAATTGTTTCGACCTTGTGGCTTGGTTTTTGCTCTGACATGCACTGTACAACTGTTGGACCTTATATAGACAGGTGTGTTCCTTTCTAAATCATATCCAATTAATATAATTTAGCACAGCTGGACTCCAATCAAGTTGTAGAAACATCTCAAGGATGATCAATGGAAACAGGATGCACCTGAGCTCAATTTCGAGTCTCATATGAAAGGGTCTGAATACTTATGTAAATAAGGTATTTCTGTTTTTGCTTTGTCATTAGGGGGGTATTGTGTGTCGATTGATAAGGAAAAAAAAAATTTAATCAATTTTAGAACAAGGCTGTAACATAACAAAATGTGGAAAAAGTCAAGGGGTCTGAATACTTTCTGAATGCACTGTAACTACTGCTATACACACCATTCACATACTGTCCATACTGTCGATACACACCATTCACATACTGTCCATACTGTCTATACACACCATTCACATACTGTCCATACTGACTATACACACCATTCACATACTGTCCATACTGACTATACACACCATTCACATACTGTCCATACTGTCTATACACACCATTCACATACTGTCCATACTGTCTATACACACCATTCACATACTGTCCATACTGTCTATACACACCATTCACATACTGTCCATACTGTCTATACACACCATTCACATACTGTCCATACTGTCGATACACACCATTCACATACTGTTCATACTGTCTATACACACCATTCACATACTGTCCATACTGTCTATACACACCATTCACATACTGTACATACTGTCTATACACACCATTCACATACTGTCCATACTGTCTATACATACCATTCACATACTGTACATATATACTATTTATATTCCGGACTCAGGTCCGGAAGCTAATTTCCTGCAATTCTATCCAATTTGCAATGGGGTTTTGTACTGTGTATTTATATACAATATACTGTATACTTGTGTATTCTCGAAATAGTTCCTTATAATGTTGCTCATTCTAATGTTGAATTTTACACACTATTTTTATACACTATTTATACACACCACATATTTATTTATTTAGTGGATTCTTGACATAGCTCACTCTAATATATCTACTGCTGTACATATCATTCCTAGTCTATCTTGTGTAAATTCTGCCGGTGTAGATACGGTGTAGATACGTATAGATTGCATTTGGATTACTGTTACAGTGCTATTTGGGTTGTTAATTTGATTTGTTTGTGTACCTGTTTGACATTTTATTGACTGTTAGGAGCTCGCTGCATCTGCTGTAACATCTACTAAACTGTGTACTTGACTAATAAACTTTGATTTGATTTGTGTGGTGGTTGTCTCAGTCTGCAGCTGTGTCTGTCTCTAGGTCATCATTGGTAGGCCTAATCTGGACAAAATGGTCAAATAAAGGCTGAATGAAATCAAACTGGTGTTTTGATTCTGCGCTGTGTTGTTGCTATCGTAACCCATTACTGACTGTTGCCATGGTGATCCCCTACTGACTGCGCTGTTGCCAAAGGGCTGCTTGCTTACTGTCATCTACGTGTGTGTTTGACCGGTCTCCTATCCTGTTGGTAATGATAAATTATAATACTATTTGTGTGTGTGTGTGTGTGTGTGTGTGTGTGTGTGTGTGTGTGTGTGTGTGTGTGTGTGTGTGTGTGTGTGTGTGTGTGTGTGTGTGTGTGTGTGTGTGTGTGTGTGTGTGTGTGTGTTTCTATACACATTTTACAATACTTGTGAGTACCAGAAGTCCTCACAAGAATAGCAAACCAACTAAAATGCAGAGAACTGAGGACATTTTGCCGGTCCTCACTTGTAAAAAAGGCTATTTTAGGCTTAGGGTTCAAATTAGGGTTAAGGTTAGAATTAGGGTTATTGTTAAGGTTAGAGGTTAGTGGTTAGGTTTAGGGTTAGGAATTAGGCTTATTATGCTTACAGTTAGTGTTAGGGGTTAGGGTTAAGGTTATGGTTAGGATTGGGGTAAGAGTTAGGTTTAAGGTTAAGGTTTATTGTTGGGGTAGGGGAAGATAGGGGTATGGGAAGGTAGAATTTTGAATGGGAATCCAAAAAGTCTCGACATGTATAGCAAGACATTGTTTGTGTGTGTGTGTGTGTGCGTGCGTGCGTGTGTGTGTGTGAGAGAGAGAAAGAAAATATGACAGATGGTTTCCATGGTGCAGCAGTAGACAAGATGAAAGGAGTGCTTTTTTTCTGTGATATAACACACACACATACATACATACATACATACATACATACACACACACACACACACATGCCTATTCCCACACACATTGATAGATGGATAGATCTCACATCCCATGTGGTAGATATGGCATGACTTGAACCTGTGACCTTGATTCTCTCAGTCCAATCTTAGCCATTACACCAAGAGGTTTGAACCTATGGATGCTACATCAGTAATAGATAAAGTCAAACATCTGGGAACTTGTGCACAGGGATTAGAATTCTCAGCAACGAGCCATGGAGTAGTTGTGCTTATTCAAATCATTTAAATTAGAGCTTTTTCAGTCCTTCATTCCTTGACTGGGATCAGTGAATGTAGAACACAAAAACAATATGGTATAAGACATCTATGATATATGTTATCTTAAATAATGTATGTGGCATGAAACATTAATATATATTTCTCTGGCACAGCCTCAATGTCTGTATTGTGAGTGAACTGTCCCTTTAAGGAACAGAACGTGTCACGCGGTATGACCATGCGGAAGTAGACAGTCTGACAGACAGAGTCGTTGTGTTTTAGCGGAAAGTAATAAACAACCAACTATTAGATAGATACCTGCGGCCGTGTACACACTACACGCTGTCAATGGTCAGGTAAGACCAATGAAACATATATTTACTTAATTATATTGTCGATAGTAAGATAGCTCAATGAGTAACGTTATTTGACTCCAGCTGAGAGTGTACCAATCTCCCGAGCTGTCTGGGTCCACAACCCGGGGAGAGAGGGCTGTTGCCTGGGAGATGATGACTCCAGCACATTAGTGGCTGGGGCCGCCGAGAGCTGGATGTAAAATGTTTACATGATCTCGCTGCACGGAAGATACACTAGCTTTATAGCTAGCTAGCTAACTGGACAGTACACAATGTTAACTTTGTTATATGGGACATCATTATAAGTATGAGTTGCTAAGGCTGTCACTTCCCAGGTTATTTATCTGTGTATGAGGTGACAGGTCCAGGAAGGACCAGAGCTGTCAGCTAAGGTTAAATGGTAAACCCCATCACATGACAGTCAGCTGAGTCTAGGAGAAAGAATGAGAGAGACAGATGAGAGGTCACAAGCACCTGTAGGTGAAAAGTCAGAAAGGTTAGTTAGCTACTTACAGCATTCTGCTTTCAGAGTTCCGTTTGCAAGATCCCTTTGTCCCTCGGCACCCCCCTTTCTTTCTTTCACTCACTACCTTTCTCCCTCTCTCTCTGTGTGTGTGTAGGATGAGTGTGAAGCAGTGTCTGGAGGGTCAGGTGTACTCTGTGCCACTGATACAGTCAGACCTGAGGAGGGAGGAGGCTGTTCACCAGATAGCAGACACCCTGCTCTACCTAGAGACTATCTCTACTGACATCTTTACCAGGTACACACACACACACACACACACACACACACACACACACACACACACACACACACACACACACACACACACACACACACACACACACAGATAGAGGAGTGTAAGTCCTCCTAAAATAGCATGTTCTACATATGATGCCTGTTAGCTAAGATGCTCTTGGTTTATACATGACACACATTTAACTACTTTCCCCTGGTGTGTGTAGAGTGTCTGAGAGTGTAGAGCGGAACCGCTGTCAGCTGCAGAGTGTGACAGATCGAATCAGGCTAGCCCAGGCCCGTGTCAACAAGATCAAAGGTAGCAAGAAGGCCACCAAGGTAACACACACTTCACACAGAGTTGTGACACATGTTCCCCTTCTAATCACTGTTCCCAATACATGCAGGTCTCTGAGAGTACAATTACTTGAGAGTACTATGAGATTTAGGTGTGTGTGTGTAGGTGTTCTCCAGTGCTAAGTATCCAGCTCCAGAGCGTCTCCAGGATTACTCCTCCATCTTCAGTGGAGCCACAGACCCTGCCTCCCAGACACGCCCCCGATACCGCATACAGGCCAAACTACGACCCCTTGACGACAAGGCCCTGCAGGTAACACACATACACACAAATGTACAAAACTTTATTTGGATCTACTGTAAAACATTTCAGTACAAAGGACCTGCATTTTTCAGAGGTCTTGCAGATTGTAGGACTTTGGAAACAGAAAGCACTGGCTCCTCCACACTGCTAAACTAGTTTGTAAATGCATAAAGCAAATGCAGTGTTTTAGCATAGGCCTAGCTGTTTAGATACGTTTAGATATGTAATATGACCATACCTTTTTGGCTTTCATCCACGATATACAGTCTGCTTAGTCCACAGGGATTTTACTGCTGCATTTACAGACGTGCCTATTATGTACATTTCTTGTGTTACTTTTTGAATTATTTGATTTTTAAAATTTAATTTAGTCAATATTTTATTAACTCTATTTGTTGAACTGCATTGTTGGTTAAGGGCTTGTAAGTAAGCATTTCACAATAAGGTTTACACCTGTTGTATTCGGCACATGTGACCTGTTCTGACCTGGGGACATGACATGAAAAGCCCTGACTAAAACTACCCACAGGAAACTACTCCCTACACCAGGGTTCCCCAACTTGCAACCTGCAGGTCAAAACATGTTTTGGGGGGAGACTGAAAAACACTAGCAAATTAGCTCCAATTCATTTTAACATTGAGTAGCACCCCCCACCCCTTTTGCCCTTCGTCGGGACATGGACTCTACAAGGTGTGGAAAGCATTCCACTGGGTTGCTGGCCCATGTTGACTCCAAGGCTTCCCACAGTTGTGTCAAGTTGGCTAGATGTCCTTTTGGGTGGTGGACCATTCTTGATACACACAGGAAACTGTTGAGCGTGAAAAACCCAGCAGCATTGCAGTTCTTTGTGTGTGTGTACCTTAGCTCAGCAGTGAAATTGTGCATTATTGATAGTGAACACCACTGAGTTCTCCCTCGCTGCCAGAACCAAAAACTTACAGAAACAGGAGTATTCTTTTGCTGTGTCTGAGAGGCAGAGAACGATTTGTGCACTTTCCTGGCTCAGAGATGTATTATTTATGAAACCTCAAGCACTGCAGAGAGAGAGTGAGATGAGAGAGTGAGTGAATGAGTGTGAGGGAGAGAGAAATAAACAGAGGATGATGACAAAAAGAGAAAGAGTGGGAGTTATTCATTCTGATGAAGGTTTTGAATTTGTCTCTCTCTCTTTATCTTACCTGCAAGGCTGTCTCTATTGGAAAGCTACTAGCTCTCATTTCGTACAAAAACAGAGATGGAAAGCAAAGCCAATTCATGATTACGTCTGGTGGCCATTTGTGTTGTCTACTGAAGGAGGTTCTTACTAGACTCATCCCATCTAATATCTGTCCTCTCTTGTTCTACACCCCTCTCTCTCTCTCTGTCCACCTCTAGGAGAAGTTGTGTTATTACCCGGTGTGTGTGAGCAGTAAGAAGCGTTCGGAGGATGAGACCGAAGAGGGGCTGGGCGGTCTGCCTCGAAACATCTCCTCTGTCAGCTCCCTGCTGCTGTTCAATACTACAGAGAACCTGTTAGTACACACACACACACACACACACACACACACACACACACACACACACACACACTCTAACTGGTCGTATATGTGTTTAGGTATAAGAAGTATGTTTTCCTGGACCCCCTGGCGGGGGCGGTGACTAAAACACACACCACTCTGGAGACAGAGAAGCAAGAGAAACCATTTGACGCTCCCCTATCCATAACCAAGAGAGAACAGCTGGAGAGACAGGTACACACACTCACACCATACATACTGTATACACACTCCCACACTATTCTCGAAATAACTGGAGGCCTGTGGCATTGCTGTCTTTGGACTATAATATTTTTTCAATGGGCCATACTAACAAGTTAAAGTGTGACTGTAAATTATTACACTTAATTTCTTCCTCCTGCTCTCATTCCCTCTCCATCTGTCCCTGTAGACAGCAGAGAGCTACTTCTATGTTCCAGACCTGGGTCAGGTCCCAGAGATAGACGTCCCCTCCTACCTACCAGACCTGCCAGGCATTGCTGACGACCTGTCCTACAGCCAAGACCTGGGGCCCGGCATCGCACCCTCTGGACCCACACACACCTTCCCTGAACTACCCTCCTTCTCTGGGGAGGACATGCCCGGTACACAGACTGTCTCTGTTGTGTGGATTATACAGACGTTTCCATGGAAATCGGTCATATCAAATGAGGCAAATGTTTCTATTGGTTATGTTGATTTGTTTGTTACAGGTTCTCAATTCCAAGTTGCAGTCCCGCCTCCTCCCCCACCTCCACCACCAGAGCCCACACATATCCCCACCCCTCCCCCTGATCTCCCCCCTCCTCCACCTCCTCCCCCACCAGAGCCTGCAAATAGCCCTGCAGATGCCAGCACAGGTAACACACACAGAGTATACACACACACTATACACAAACACACTCTCCTTCTCTTGAAAAGTGTATTTACCTCCAGCTCCTGTAGTGGGCGCTCCCAGCGAGGTGGTTGAATCAAACAGCCGGGCCAGTCTACTAGAGTCCATACGCAACGCTGGAGGCATTGGAAAGGCCAAACTACGCAACGTCAAAGAACGCAAGATGGAGAAAAAAAAACAGAAGGAGCAGGAACAAGGTAAAGGAGAAGAGGGGAGGGAGAGGTGGATGAGTGTCTTGATTTCTCCTCTTGAATGACAAACGAGAGATTGCTCTTGAACCTGGTGACTCTTTGAGAACATTTTATAGTCCCAACAGAGCAATGATCGCTACAGGCCTCCAGTTCTTTAAAGGGGAAATCAGCAGTTGCTACATCCATTTTTGGACTTATGAATGAATTATATGTACCCATTGATTCTTAGAGTACAACTTATCAATGCCTCATGAGCGTAGTTCAACTGTCATATCCCATCAGAACCCAAAATATAAGGTTGTTTTACTCCAATGTTTGTAAACCAGATAAATATAAACAAACACTGTATAATCTAAAAGAGTTAAAGCTATAATTTTGATGTCATGGATTGAATTTGAGTGGTGACATTTCTCCAGCCCCATCCCTGCACGTTTAGCTGAAACAGTGGTGGGGAAAACGCTTTATTGTTTTAACTGCTGATTTAACTTACAGAGCATATTTGGGACATAGTGTGTGTGTGTGTGCAGACTCCAAACAACAGTTACCTAACTAGTCATAGAGAACAGCTCAGGGCTGCATGACCTTTAGATATATAAACATTACCTTCATTAAAGCACTGATTTAACTACACTGTTTTTATCTGTAAGACTTTGCTGTGTGTGCGTGTGAGTGAGCAAACTTGTGTGTTAGACCTTTGAGTGAGTCCACAGTCATTAGTGCTGGTTCAGTTGTTGCTGGACCACTCAAACATTTAACAGCGGGGTTCATCTGAACAGGAAATAAAGACTACTAGTTGTTCACTAGCTGAACTATTTATGTTGTGTGTAGCTACAGTAGATGTAACTGTTCTGGTCTCTCTCCACTGTACTAAAAATGCCATAGAAATGTAATATCATCTCTGCTTCACTGCATTGTGTTCCCTCTCTCAGTGGTAGCAGCAGCCAGTGGAGGAGACTTCATGTCAGATCTCTTCAATAAGTTGGCCATGCGAAGGAAAGGTGAGAACGCTCCTCCCCCATTCTTCTCTCATCTCTCCCTGGGTTATTGTCCCTCTGATAGTAGTGTAGTAGTATTTCTAGGTCTTGGTGATAGTAGAATTTGTGTTTCCCAGGTATCTCTGGTAAGGGTCCTGTAGGCGGGGACTCAGGGGAGTGCCCAGCTGGATCTGGCAGCGCATTCGCTAGGATGTCCGATGTAATCCCACCTCTTCCTGCCCCCCATCAGCCAACCACTGAAGACGAGGACGACTGGGAGGCCTGAGACTAGCCAATCAGAACCAATGGAACTCTGAGCACATCTAGATCTAAGCCAATAAAAGAAAAGAATACTGAGGAAGGAAACTAACGCTTGATATATTTTTTTTAACCTTTATTTAACTAGGCAAGTCAGTTAAGAACAAATTCTTATTTACAATGACGGCCTTCCCCCGGGCCAATTATGCACCGCCCTATGGGACTCCCAATCACGGTTGGATGTGATACAGCCTGGATTCGAACCAGGGACTGTAGTGACACCTCTTGCACCGAGATGCAGTGCCTTTTGTGATGCTGTACTGTCTGTAGGGTTCCTTCAAGATCAGGGATGGGCAACTAGGGTGCAGTTTTGACATTTGGTTGTGCATCAGCAGTCACTCAATTAGCCCATGTCAGCTAAAATGATTTAGTCTAGTGGCCAGCTAACTTACCAATCTATCTAAACTTGTAGTAAGCATTGTTGAATTACAGACCCGGGTGGAGCCCATTTATCATCAGTTATCATATTAAAGACTGCAAACATTTGCCTCCACCCTATGGCGAGCCACTGCGGCTGTTCGTGAGTTCCGTTTTTTGTGTGGCCCCCACAGCCCATCAAAGTTGCCCATACCTGTTCCAGATGATACACAAATGTACTGATCCTTATTGAGAGAATACTGGACAAACAACTACAGGAGATAAGTCAGACCTCATCTCAGCATTATTAAGTATAATCAAGAAACACGTAAATATAATTACATAACTAACACCACACTAAAGCAGCACAACATTTCTATCAGAATGTTATGAACATCATTCAATAAAAATTATTTTTGCATAAAATACTGGCAGTGGAGAGTTGACTGATCTGTACTGTTGGAGAGGTATGGGTGTAAAACATACAAAGAGCCTCAACCATCATGCTTTGACGAGTGTGTGCTTTAACATCCCTCGAGGAGAATCCAATCAGAAGTCCTGTCTCCAGAGCGAGGATATCCGAGAGGTGAGGTAGCTCTCTTCTGACCAGCGTTACACACCAGAACACCCGCTACCCCTTCCTCTCATAGCTGCTGCTGTTTCTTCTCCATAAAGAACTGAGAAAGAGGAAAGAAGAAGTTGGGTCAGAGGGCCTGTGCTCTACAGACATAGTGTGTGTATTATCCATTGCAGGTGTGTGTGTATTACCCGTCTCAGGCTGGCGAAGGCAGGCCCGAAGCTGGTGTGTGTGCGCGTGTGTGCTCTGATCCAGTCGGGGAGTTTGGCCAGCGTTGCAGGTCGGGAGTACCGTCGGTCACACAGAACGATACATGCATAGTCTTCACGGTGACGGATGGCTCTTCCTGTGGGGAGAGAAAATGAGGTCATCCCCAGAAGATTGTTTGATTAGGGGTACAGAATGATTGATTAGGCCAGGGGTATACAACGTAGCTTGTAATACAGATAGATAGTCAATCTATAGTTAACTGAGAAGGTGTAGAAATATAGAGAGTACCTATGGATTGATTGACAGCCTTCATACAGAGGTTCTCTATCAGAGCCTGGCCTGGACTCCTCCCACCAGAGTGAGGCTGAAACAGAACAGAGTGTGAGTGTGCCTAAGCCAGACTTAATGCAGGATGGACTGAGTTTTCCATTCATCTCTATGGCCCAGGTTCTGACCAGAGTTAAGCGCGCATAAATGAAACGTAATTCCCTTTTTATTTGCTTTTCTCTCTATGCGTATTCTGACCTTGAACTTAAGCTTGAGAATAGCATGCTATTCACCCATGATTTGTTTGAGGTGGAGCTTGAATAAATGAAAGTGTCTACAGAAACACCGTATTCTGACCTCGACTTAATTCTCCAATTGTTCCAGCAGTGATACGCGTGAGGAAACCTTACATAAGGTCTAGCGAACCTACCAGTTCCCAGTGGAAAAAGAGTTGATGTATGACCTTTAGAATGATTTGATTATATGCCCAGGCTTTTCTCAGTTTTATTTTACACTTTGTATCATGTTAAATATTTAGCCACTATCGGGAGCCACCCACATACATGTATTTTTACATCATTCCATTCACCTTTCTTTCCTCTGTCACATCGGTGTAGTTGTTCCTGAGGGTCGCTAACATTAGTGGACCATATTAGGCAACGTTGTGCAATAATATGGGACATGCAGCCTATTTGAATCATTGTGCTATCTAACCTCCAAACGAACTAGCCTACCTGGTTAAATAAAGGTGAGAAAAATAAATGGAAGTCAGACACACATAGCAGGTTAAACCTGGAGCCTGGTGCACGGTTCACCACGACTGGACCATTGTCATACAGTTCCATGATTAGTAAGGATTAGGGAATATTTATAGGATTATTGTTCAACCCCTATTGTACACTTTTCCCCACCTTCCAAAATGTCATGGATTGAACTTTAATATGACAACTTTCAGGATGAATCAAACCAATTTTTTTATACACCAATATATAGTATTGTGTGTGTAAAGGCTCTCTAAACTGTTTTTATGATTCATACATACTTTCCTAACCCTAAAATGTGCCTAAATCTACAAAATGTGAGTATTTTGTTATCTACCAGTTGGTGCTGAAATGGAGATGAATATGCATAGATGGCTTTCTTTAAATTGATCCCTATATTGTGAACCTGTTCTCTCTATGTATTTTATTTATTCTGTCGACAAGATTATAATTAAAAAGGTGCACCATATTTAAAGGGATGGCTTAAGATAAATGTACTCAAAACCCCATTGAATGAAAACTCCTTGAGAAAATCAGTTAGCCAGCAAGTGAGGGTTTTCAGCAGTTGAATGAAATGTATTCAGAATGCGCAACGTAGCCACACCTGCAGAGCACGTTACGTGACTGAATAAGGTAGGAAAGGCATTCATTGTGTAGGAAAGGCATAAATTCCCAAGTTGGAATTGGCCCCTAAAAGAATGGTAAATGAATACCCGAAAATGTGTATGCTCGTGTTTTCCGTCTCACCAGGTTCTTGTCCAGGTAAGCCATCTTCTCCTTTAACTCTGGAGACTTGATGTTTGGATATGGCATCCCTACCATCACAATACACCTACACACACACATTTTATTAACATACAACAGGGGTCGGCATTTTAGTTTGGGGTCAATAAAGACTGATACCTGGTGATTTTACAGCTAAAATGAGTTTACTTTAGGAAATCTGTTTCCAAGTATTCCCATGAATAAAAAAAAAGGACATGCAGTGCATTCAGAAAGTGTTCAGACCCCTAGACTTTTTAAACATTTTGTTACGATACAGCCTTATTCTTAGATGTATTAAATTGTTTATTTTCTCAATCTAGTCACAATACCCCATAATAACAAAGCGAAAACAGGTTTAGAAATTTTTGCAAATAATTTTTTTTTATCAAAACGATTTAAATACATTTACATAAGTATTCAGACCCTTTACTCTGTACTTTGTTGAAGCACCTTACAGCCTCGAGTCTTCTTGGGTATGACCCTATAAGCTTGGCACACTTGAATTTGGGGAGTTTCGCCCATTCTTCTCTGCAGATCCTCTCAAGCTCTGTCAGGCTGGATGGGGAGCGTCACTGACAAGCTATTTTCAGGTCTCTCCAGGGATGTTTGATCTGGTTCAAGTCTGGGCTGTGGCTGGGCAACTCAAGGACATTGAGACTTTTCCCGAAGCCACTCCTGCATTGTCTTGGCTGTGTGCTTAGGGTTGTTGTCTTGTAGGAAGGTCCTACACTCTGGAGCAGGTTTTCATCAAGGATCTCACTGTACTTTGTACTCTGTTCATCTTTCCCTTGATCCTGACTAGTCTCCAAGTCCCTGCAAAACATCCCCACAGCATGATGCAACCACCACGCTTCATCTTAGGGATGGTGCCAGGTTTCCTCCAGACGTGACGCTTGGCAATCAGGCAAAAGACTTCAATCTTGGTTTTATCAGACCAGAGAATCTTATTTCTCAAACTCCAAGCGGGCTGTCATTTGCCTTTTACTGAGGAGTGTGTTCTGTCTGGCCACTCTACCAGAAAGACCTGATTGGTGGAGTGCTGCAGAGATGTTTGTCCTTCTGGAAGGTTCTCCCATCTCCACAGAGGAACTCTGTATGAGTGACCAACGGGTTCTTGATCACCTCTCTGACCAAGGCCCTTCTCCCCCGATTGCTCAGTTTGGCCGGGCGGCCAGCTCTATAAAAAGAGTCTTGGTGGTTCAAAACTTCTTCCATTTTAGAATGATGGAGGCCACTGTGTTCTTGGGAACCTTCAATGCTGCAGGAATGTTTTTTGTACCCTTCCCCAGATCTGTGCCTCGAGTCTCATAGCAAAGGTCCTGAATACTTATGTAAATAAGGTATCTGTTTTACATTTTTAATACATTTGCAAAAATAAAAAACTGTTAGATTTGTCATTATGGGGTATTGTGTGTATATTGATGAGGGAAAACATTTATTTAAATCAATTTTTGAATAATGCTGTAACATAACAAAACGTGGAAAAAGTCAAGGGGTCTGAATACTTTACGAATGCACTGTATATGATCATGTAAATGTAATAAAGGTATGACATTATTGTTATTTTCAAATACAATGTCTCTTTGGGCTTAATTTGTACACTACAAATTGACCACAACTACTATAATTATGTTCCGCTGACCATCCGCTCTGACAACAATCGGCCAGCGGCTGAATCTAGTTACCGACCCCTGACATACACTGTCTTTATCCAAGAAACAAACAACCGATGCTTTCACAATGAGAGATCTGTAACACACACCTGCCTAGTTCGTCCGAGAAGTTGATACCCTCGCTCATCTTTCCCCCGACCACAGAGAACAGCAACGCTCCAGAGAGTGTACCCCCATCCACAGCACACCTCTGAGAGAGAGAGATAGTCATTCAACAAGCTTTCCAAAAAGCAATATCTTTATCTGATGTGTAAATCTCATAAAGGTGAGATGAGGTGTTTTGTAGTCATTTAAAGTGATGGTCATTTGTTTTGTGTCTCACCTGGATTGTGCGTGAGAACTCATTGAGCACCTTTTCCACCTGGTTGGCTTTCTTTGGCTCCTGGAAGATCTGATAGAAACACACACTGAATATATGGACTTTCAAGAGAGAAACATATATACTTGATAGCAAGATGGTATGTGTACCTTCTTCTTGCTAGAGAGGCGTGCCAGAACTCCGCTGGCCTCCCAGTTCTCCAGAATCCTTCTGGAGTAATCGTAGGAAGGGAAGAAACACACCACGCCTCCCGGCACCACGTTACACAGGTTAGACAGCACACGGCCAGTCTCCTCCATCTACACACACACAAACACATACACATTACACTCCCCTCCGTCCATTAGCATTAACATTGGCTTCTCAGAATGGCATAATGCCGTTTTAAAAGGTGTGTGTCTAACCATGTGTGGTGTGTCTCTGTTCTGGAAGGTGAACTCCAGCTCCTGACCAGACGGGCCACTGCACAGCACTATGGGTAGGATATTCTCTGGAGGAATCACATGACCTGCCAAACACACATACACACAGTCAGTTTGTCCAAACCAGGAGCTTCTCAGCTAGAACCAATTAGTATCTGTGTTCAATGAGAAATGACTTTATGGTTTATTATCACTATAACACTGACCTTCAACCTGCTCTCTTATTCTAGCTAACTACCTACAGTCCTCCCAGATCTATCTTAGGGTACTCACCACAGGAGAACTCTATGATGCGCTCCGCTCCAACACCAGCAGAGAACAACAGCTCCTGCTTAAAGTCAGACACCTAGACACAGACGCACAGAGTAGTCGTCTTGACTTTCATTTGCCTAGGTCATCACAGGGGATGAAGATAAGAATGAGTACATGAGTGTGTTCTTACAGGCTGCATGGTTCCTCCAGCGATGATGACAGCTCTACAGTCCTTCAGCACCTGAGCAAAGTGGACCGCTGGGTTCAACAGGAGGAACTTCATACTACTCACCGCTACACTACCTGGAGAGAGGTAATAGAGAAACATTAGCATGTTGGGAGAAACTAGTTTCTGCTCAACAGAGAAGTTGGTGTGTGTGTGTGTACCTTGTGTGTGTAGCACCACACGTCCGTCAGTGTTGGCGTTGGTGAGAGCCATGAAGAAGCCCTCTACCTGCATCATAGGGGATGCTGCCAGCTCCCTGTCCTCTGCTGCTCCCTGCTGGCCTGGAGGTGACTCTACAGGAGAGAGAGAGAGAGAGAGAGGGGGACAGAGAAAGAGTTAGGCAGAGAAAGGTGCAAGGACTGTTAGGCAGTCCTTGCACCTTAAACATGATGGCAGTCCGTTTTTCGTACATCAGTTACATTTTACAAGGTGACATTCCTAGTGTGTGTGTTTACCTGTGTCAGGCTGTTGGCTGCTCTGCAGTGTCTGTAGGTAGCGGTTCAGGCCTTCAGTCCGACGATTCTCTTTGTTGGCAGTCTGTGTCTGTGTCTGTGAGGTTTGTGTGTGTGACGTCACACCTGTACCTGCATACTTTTCTATGAAGCCACACAGCTAGAAAGAGAACAAACAACATTAGAAAAACACACACACACACACACACACACACACACACACACACACACACACACACACACACTTACCTTTCTGCTGATCATACTCTTCTCAAAGTATCGCTGTACCTTCATAGAGAGACAAAGAGGAAGAGAGGAAGCGAAGCAATTTGTCACCAATAACCATAGAATCCATCAATCCCTTCCCCAATTTCTGTGCCAATCGCAGTGTGTTGTGGTTGTGATCTAGTTGTGGTCGTGGTTACCTTGAAGAGGTTGATGTTGTCTATCTGAGCCTTGAACAGGAAGTTGTTGATGGTCAGCAGTTCGGTTGCTGGGAGACAAAGTGAGGGGAAGATCACTACACAGTGTTTGTTTTGTGTGTGTGTGTGTGTGTGTGTGTGTGTGTGTGTGTGTGTGTGTGTGTGTGTGTGTGTGTGTGCGCGCGTGCGTATGTTCTTACCTGCCTGAGTAGTCTGGCTGTGTGGATTCTGCCCCACCTTACCTAAAGACAATATAGATATAACATGGTTTCATATCTAATATGTTTTAAACTCCACTTAGCCTAACAGAAGGCGTTCAGAGTACTGATAGAGCTATTACCATATACAGTGAATTTGGAAAGTGTTCAGACCCCTTCCCCTTTTCCACATTTTGTTAAGTTACAGCCTTATTCTAAAATGGATTAAACAAGAAATATCCTCATCAATCTACACACAATACCCTATAATGACAAAGCGAACAGGTTTTTATAAATGTTTGCAAATTTATTAAAAACAAAAAAAACTTATTTACATACAGTACCAGTCAAACGTTGACACACCTACTGATTCCATGGTTTTATTTTTTACTATTTTCTACATTGTAAAATAACAGTGAAGACATCAAAGCTATGAAAAAACACATCTGGAATCCTGTAGTAACCAAAAAAGTGTTCAACAAATCAAAATATATTTTATATTTGGGATTCTTTAAAGTAGCCACTCTTTGCACTCTTGGCATTCTCTCAACCAGCTTCCTGACACATCTCAACATCAACTGTTCAGAGGAGAATGCGTGAAATCAGGCCTTCATGGTCGAATTGCTGCAAAAAAACACTACTAAAAGAAACCAATAAGAAGAAGAGACTTACTTGGGCTAAGAAACATGAGCAATGGATATGAGCGGTGGAAATCTGTCCAAATTTGAGATTTTTGGTTGCAACTGCCATGTCTTTGTGAGACGCAGAGTAGGTGAACGTCTGATGGCTGCATGTGTGGTTCCAACCGTGAGGCATGGAGGAAGAGGTATGATGATGCTGGTGACACTGTCTGATTTATTTAGAATGCAAGGCACACTTAACCAGCATGGCTAGCACAGCGTTCTGCAGCCATACGCCATCCCATCTGGTTTGCGCTATCATTTGTTTTTCAACAGGACAATGACCCAACACAACTCCAGGCTGTGTACGGACTATTTGATCAAGAATACGTGTGATGGAGTGCTGCATCAGATGACATGGCCTCCAATTGAGATGGTTTGGGATGAGTTGGACCGCAGAGTGAAGTAAAAGCAGCCAACAAGTACTCAGCATATGTAGGAACTCCTTCAAGACTGTTGGAAAAGCATTCCAGGTGAAGCTGGGTGAGATAATGCCAAGAGTGTGCAAAGCTGTCATCAAGGCAAAGGGTGGCTACTTTGAAGAATCTGAAATATATTTTGATTTGTTTAACACTTTTTTGGTTTCTACATGATTCCCTATGTGTTATTTCATAGTGTTGATGTCTTCACTATGATTTTACAATGTAGAAAATAGTCAAAATAAAGAAAAACCCTTGAATGAATAGGTGTGTCCAAACTTTTGACTGGTACTGTATGTATCCAGACCCTTTGCTATGAGACTCGAAATTGAGCTCAGGTACATCCCTGTTTCCATTGGTCATCCTTGAGATGTATCTACAACTTCATTTGAGTCCACCTATGGTAAATTGATGGGACATGATTTGGAAAGGCATACACCTGTCAATATAAAAAGGTCACACAGTTGACAGTGCATCTTAGAGCAAAAACCAATCCATGAGGTCAAAGTATTGTCCGTAGAGCTCAGAGAAAGGATTGTGTCGAGGCACAGATCTGGAGAAGGAATACCAAAACATTTCTGCAGCATTGAAGGTCCCAAAGAACACAGTGGCCTCCATCATTCTTAAATGGAAGAAGTTTTGAACCTAGAGCTGGCCACCCGGCCAAACTGATGGGGAGAAGGGCCATGGTCAGGGAGGTGACTAAGAACCCGAAGCTCACGCTGACAGAGCTCGAGAGTTCCTCTGTGGAGATTGGAGTACCTTCCAGAAGGACAACCATCTATGCAGCACTCCACCAATCAGGCCTTTATGGTAGAGTGGCCAGGTGGAAGCCACTCCTCAGTAAAAGGCACATGACAGCCCGCTTGGAGTTTGCCAAAAGGCACCTAAATGACTCTCAGACCATGGGAAACAAGATTATCTGGTCTGATGAAACCGAGATTGAAGTCTTTGGCCTGAATGCCAAGCATCACGTCTGGAGGAAACCTGGCACCATCTCTATGGTGAAGCATGGTGGTGGCAGCATCATGCTGTGGGGATGTTTTTTAGCAGCAGGGACTGGGAGACTAGTCAGGATCAAGGGAAAGATGAACAGAGCAAAGTAAAGAGAGATCCTTCATGAAAACCTGCTCCAGAGCACTCAGGACTTCAGACTGGTGCAATGGTTCACTTTCCAACAGGACAACGACCCTAAGCACACAGCCAAGACAACGCAGGAGTGGCTTTGGGACAAGTCTCAGACTTGAACCCGATCCAACATCTCTGGAGAGACCTGAAAATAGCTGTGCAGTGACGCTCCCCATCCAACCTGACAGAGCTTGAGAGGATCTGCAATACTTATTTTCCACCATAATTTGCAAATAAATTCATTAAAAATCCTACAATGTGATTTTCAGGATTTTTTTTTCTCATTTTGTCTGTCATAGTTGAAGTGTACCTATGATGAAAATTACAGGCCTCTCTCGTCTTTTTAAGTGGGAGAACTTGCACAATTGGTGGCTGACTAAATACTTTGTTGCCCCACTGTATGTAAATGTGATACTTCAGTTGTTTAAAAAAATACATTTGCAAAATCTGTTTTTGCTTTGTCATTATGGTGTATTGTGTATAGATTGATGAGAGGGAAAGAATCTACGTTATCAATTTTAGAATAAGGCTGGAAATTAACAAAATGTGGAAAAAGTGAAGGGGTCTGAATACCTTCCGAATGCACTGTATATAGGGATCTTGTTCTGGCTCTTTTTCACAGGGCACACATACACACACTTACCTCCCAGCACACGCACCAGCCCCTCCACCACAAAAAGGATCTGTTTAATGTACATCAGGTTCTTGGCCTTCAGTCGACTCCTGTTACACACACACACACAATCAGACACCATGTGTGTGTGTGTGTGTGTGTGTGTGTGTGTGTGTGTTTACCTGTAGCGTTCAGAGTACTGTGCAAGCTGGGAGTGTGCACGGCATAGCTGGATAAAGTATAAAGTATAAAACAGTATAAAACTTCATTAAACAATATAGACAGCAACAAATGTTATTCTACCACAGACACATCGACAAACTACAGTTCTTGTGTGTGTGTGTACCTGTGCTCCAGTTAGTTCTGAGCTGTGTATACAGGAGAGAACGTCACTGAGGTTGTGAGCCTCATCTATGATCAGCACCTAAACCAATCAAATCAAACAGGTAAAACAGCTCAATACATTGTAGAATAGGTAGAGATAGCACAAGGGCGAAATACACGGTGGACTTTAGAAAGCTAAAATATTCATGTTCAAAGGTGTGTGTTTTAAGCATGGTTAACCTGTCCTTTGAGCTGCACCCCCGATGCTCTCCTCGTCCCCTCATGAAGTACAGTCTGATAGGGCAGCACCACCAGCTATACACACACATACATCAAAGACCAGGGTCTCACAATGTAATACCATAATCATTTGAGGGAAAAGGTGTGAGTGATGGTGTGTACCTGTGCGGGGGGTATAGCGAGGCGTGTAGCGTAGTAGGGACAGGAGCGTGTTTCTCTGGCCAGGCTGAGCAGCTGTTCTATGTCTCGTACCGCCCCCAACACAGTATCCCTCAGTGTCTGCAGCCCCTGAGCCCCTACGTACGGACACACCGCCTTAGACGCACCCCTCTTCCTCTTACCACCCTCCACTTCCTTCGGACGCTGGTCTGAGAGAGAATACAGGAGAGAAAGAGAGGACATCTTTGAGAAAAGAGAGCAATGCGACAGGCCTAGAGTTCTTTAAAAAGGATAGATTCCTCCTAAAATAATTGTATATGACTTTCCTTACTGAGATACCGAATAACCATATTTTGTTGAGTCAGCATTGCCATAATACCCCATACATTCTGGGAGCATATGTTCTCACCGTGTTTGTTCTTCTGCATTTCCATACAGCGGTCGTTGATACGTTGGACGCTTCCCAGCCGACGCACCTCCTCATTTACACACATATTCTACACAGACACAGCTTATTAATACACAGGATCTACAGGAATGGAAAGAATGTGTAAAGGCCGGTGTGTGTGTATGTGTACCTGTCGGGACCCCAGTGGGACCAGGCTGATGTCTTGGCTGAAGGGACTCTTCTGTACCTCATGGACAAACTGAGCCAGCTGGGAGTGTGTACGGCTGCAGTAGTAGATCTGATGAAACACACGCGCGAACACACACACACTAAGTGGTGTTGACCGAGGACAAAATTCTACATAAGAGAAATAACCTAAGAATCCCAAATATACCTTGGTGACGTGCTCCTCCACCAAGTCATCTTCATCATCGTCATCACCACCACAGAACCTATCGAGTTGAGACAAGGGTGTCATTATGTTGTCAAATTGAAACACTCTATACTATTTTATTAAGCTACACTCAATTGTGGCCTAGTAATTGGGTTGTCCTTACTTGTTCTTGGTCTTTGATTCGTCATCGCTTTCATACTCAGCCACAATAAGCTCCTCCTCAGGGTTGTTTAGCTCCCCCTCCTGGGGGTCCTTACTTAGCTGCAGCAGCTTCACTCCCTCATCATCCTCACAGCTCTACATATACACACACGCACAACATTTAAGCTGTTACTGTATACAGCTATACTCTACTGAGTATTAGAATGTTATGCTCTACCTTTCTCTTCAGAGCGTATTTCAGCTGAGAGTTGTTTCTGATCATTTCCAGGTGTTCCTCCCTCTTCTTCCTCCGCAGCTCTTCATCCTGACACACACACACAAAGATACAGAAACACAAGAGTGATGCTAACATTCTGTAAACACATAAGTCACACCAAACTACCTCAAAGACCCCCCCAACCTCCACACACATATATACACCACTACCTTCAGTTTAGACACAAAGTCCCGTTCTGCCTTCTTCTGCACAAAGTCAGTGATCCAGTCAGGCTCAGCAGAGGAGGATGGCGGGGTGGAGGATGTTGTGGTAGAGAGGGATGAGGAGATGGAGAGAGATGTACATCCATCCCCCTGCAGCAGTCTGTCTGCCTCCTGTCTCCTCTTTTCCTCATGGTCCCTCAGCCAGCTCAGAGCTCCACAGATCAGACTCAGAGACTTGCCCTGGAACAACAATATATTAATACACAGACTGAGACAGATGGACACACACGTTATTACATAGATATGAACACACACACACCGTTCCAGTAGGGCTCTCAAAGATGCCGACTTTGCCGTGCTCCAGTGCCCCATACAGGGCCTGCATGAACTGCTCCTGGATGGGGTATGGCTGGTAGGGGAAGGGGAAGTGGGGGGCACCAGCCTCTTCCATCACTGCTAATAATGCTCTTGCTGCCTGTGGGTTAGAACACTGACAAACTCAGTTGTAATTACCTGTACTATATAAACTCTTTCGAACGTGAAATGCACATTTAGAGCTAGCTAGCTACTTTTTTCGTAGCAGAACTGTTGTAAGCTGAGCATTATCATATCAAGGAGTTGAGAATTCTCAGTTAAACTAACGTTACCGGACTTTCTCAATGCCATACATGGTAACTGATATGACACTACTTTGGGAGTACCCTGTTACCTATGGGTTTTAGATCAATCGTCTAACATTTTCCATCCTCCTCTGCTGGGACTGACTGGATCACTGACTTTGTGCAGAAGGCAGAACGGGACGTTGTGTCTAAACTGAAGGTAGTGGAGTCTAACAGACATTTTACATTGTAACGTTATGTCTGGGACTGTCAGCCTTGGCAAATAATGATTATGCTATGGCTACATTGCATGGAGCATGCATTAGCTAGCTACTTCCTAGTCTGGTCAGTTGTCGATTATGTTAGTTCGAAACGATCGTGACACTTAACCGTTGAATAGTTAAAACAAGAAATACAAATACTCACAGGTATGGTTTTATTTTAGTTCAATGACTAGTTGGAGGCTGGCTAGAGTTAGCAAATATGCTTTGACAGAGTTCGTGCATCTTCTACAAGCGCGCCAAGCGTTTCAGAAACGGACCAATGACACGCCGGTGAAATGAAACGTCAAGAGGGACGTGCCCGGGCGGCGTGGCGAGAGAGCGCTGAGCTGAGTGTCTGGGTTTTTATTTTAAAGATTTTGACCATATGAAAGATGGACGTAAAAAAACAATGCTCTTTCTCCCACCACAAAAAACGTTATTTTTATTTAAAAAATATATTCCTCGCTGTGTTTACTACTCAAGAAAGAAATGTGTGAGATAATGTACAGTATTTGTTTAGATGGCGATGAGTCACTTCACGACCGTCCCTTCCAAAGCCCGCCACCCCCCCTTGCAGCGTATCGAAAGTTCTCGGCCCTTCTTCCAGACGCTAGCAAGCCTAGACAACTGTCAGATGCTAGACAGAGAAACAAGCAAGCAACACAGCAAAGTGGACCTCTGGACTTACTAGCTAGCTAAGCAACTCAACTGCACAATTTCAGTTTGGAGACTGGTGCACAGCGATTGACATCAGCGTAATTTGGCACTAAAAGTGCAAACCCAAAATATAGCTAACGAGAAAAGCTGATTCTTAAAGCCATCAAGCGCGTTAGCTTTGATTTGTGGCGCAGCTCTCCTGCAGAACCCTAGTTGGTAGCTAGCTCTAATCTAGGCAGTCAAAACTTGCAGTTGTGTGGTTTGCTAGTTAACGTCAGCTAGCTGAGAAGGAGAGGTTTGCAGAAATAAGTGCTCCAGGGCTATGACTGCGGAAGAGGTGACCAACGAAGGACAGAACATCCCATTACCAATGGAGGGAGAGGATATCACGCAGAAGAAAGATGGAGGGGTTTTAAAGGTAACTAACTAACTAGCGTTTGTCACTAGTTACCACGGCCACAAAGTCTTAAACCCCGCCCATTTCTAATATTTATCTTCTTAAAATGTGATTTTAAACCTAACCATAACCCTAACTACACTGCCAACCTTACATCTAAAACCTAACCTTAATTTAAGACAAAAAGCACATTTTTGTTGTCACGAATTTGTACGATATCGCCCATGTCGACTCTGCAGCTGTGTTAACTAGTGGAAACCCCCTAGCGAGCTAACAAGCTAGCGTTAGCATGCTCGCTATCTAGCCAATAGCAATTCATTGAATGGCATAACCAGCTACCTAGTAGGCTTGAATGAAGAAAAAATGCACAAATATTTTGTTCAGTTGGATACAGTAGGGTAATTTAGATTAGTGAGATTTTGCAGCGCAGTACATGATCTATATGCAACATTTGGGGTTTGCTACTGTAGTTATATCTGCGGGCTAAACTTAACTAATGTTAGCTAGCTGGCTGACGAGCTCCTCACATCGTGACGTCACCTCGAAAATGCTAGCTTCCTCACCAGCCCCATCTTCCCCCTGTAGTATCCAGGTGCAGGCCCGGAGCAGCCTGTGACTAAAACCATAATATCGCCAACTACTGGCTGTGGTTAACCCAGGGGAGAATGACTGCAACCCTCGCATTGGGGCGGCAGCGTAGCCTAAGTGGTTAGAGCGTTGGACTAGTAACCGGAAGGTTGTGAGTTCAAACCCCCAAGCTGACAAGGTACAAATCTGTCGTTCTGCCCCTGAACAGGCAGTTAACCCACTGTTCCCAGGCCGTCATTGAAAATAAGAATGTGTTCTTAACTGACTTGCCTGGTTAAATAAAGGTGAAAAAAAAAGAAAAAAAAAAGCCACGAAGTTCAATGCCGACCACGGCAGGCTGGACACATGACGTTTTTAATAATGCCCTTTTCTGATAAATTGTTTATGTATTTTTATTTAACTAGGCAAGTCAGTTAAGAACAAATTCTTATTTACAATGACGGCCTAGGAACAGTGGTTAACTGCCTTGTTCAGGGGCAGAACGACAGATTCTTGTCAGCTCAGGGATTCGATCTAGCAACCTTTCGGTTTCTGGCCCAACACCCAAACCACTAGGCTACCTGCCCCCCAGTTCATTGCATCTGCCATGGAGCCCAGTTTCACAATATTACCATATGTCCCAGCTGCTTGCAGTAGTTTTGGAGTAATCACGAAATAAATAGGCCATATTTTAGGGGATTTTTCAACCTGGCAACTCCTATTACTTCATTCTATTGTGCACTGTGGCACCAACTCTCCTTCAGAAAATTATATTCCCAGTTTATTGTTCAATGTCACAATGGCTGCTTTGTTTTTGTTGTCAATGAGACCTGCCCACGTTTCTGGTAGTTAAAATGTAAACAACAACAAAAATTACTCATGGAACTTTGAGGTTGTCCCATTGTTTACTGTAGGGAAATATAGGTATGTCTGTCTTTCGCCAAATATCTTGCAAATGTATATTTTCATTTTTGTCAAGTCGGACACCATTTAAACATTAGAACCTCCTCTTTCTAATTATGTAAGACAGCGTACTCCGCTGTCATCAAACACTATGGAGAGGCATGCTGGTATATTTTGCCAAATATCTTCCAATGTGTATATTTTCATTTTTTCTTCTTCAAATTGGACACCATTTTAATAAGGATAATCTCTTTCTAATTACATAAGGTTGGACAGTGTACTCTGCTTTCATCGATCGCTAGACCAGAAATAGTCAAAGTTGAATTTTTTTTCTTACTTCCTCATTATGCAGACATAAGCACACTTGGCACCATTGAGGTGAGGACGTTTACTTTCTGCACAAGTTATTTTTCAGTTTCGTCCTAAGAGCAGATGGTGGTAGTAGTAGAATAAAAAGGGATACATTTCTTTGTGCCTTTTAGGGGAAAAGGAATTCCAAGCATCACTCCAGTCAGAAGAGGCTCTGCTCTGCGACTGTTTGATTCCATTCAATTGCTATGGGCTCGTGCTAGTGTTCCAGCTTAGCCAACGTTCTTTTGCCATTTTAAAGCCTTGGGTGAATTTTGACTCATCCTATTGTTCAGCCTACCATTACTACCATCATGATACCATATCATAATTTTTTATATTACATCAGATGAACCTTGAACCGATTTATATAGAAAATGTAATAAAATCTTACACAGGATGATAATAATAAAAAAAATGTTTTAACCTTAATTTAACGAGGCAAGTCAGTTAAGAAGAAATTCTTATTTTCAATGACGGCCTAGGAACAGTGGGTTAACTGCCTGTTCAGGGGCAGAACGACAGATTCTTGTCAGCTCGGATTTGAACTTGCAACCTTCCGGTTACTAGTCCAACGCTCTAACCACTAGGTTACCCTGGCGCCCCATTTAGTAGCTAATGGCAGCCTGCAGTACCCCGGTCAGCCTTGGACTTGAGATAAGGGGGCAGCACTGAGCTAGCACTGAGCTAGCTTGCAATGTCTTCATAGACAGGTTGGTTGTTTAAATACATCGCTATAGTTGTTGATTGGCTAGCGTGTGAATTTTTGCTATATTAGCATAATGTGACATTAGTCAAAAAAACTCCAAACAGGATATGGTATCAAGAACAACATAAAACTATACTACAGTAAACATCTCATGCTCTCACGAATGATGCAATTCCCCCCTTGGGCCAATCAGTGTAATTTTGTAAATAAGCCAGTGAGGGCCTACCGAGGGGTGCAGTTGACAGTACATGTCAGAGCAAAAACCAAGCCATGAGGTCAAAGGAATTGTCAGTAGAGCTCTGAGACCGGATTGTGTTGAGGCACAGATCTGGGGAAGGGTACCAAAACAATTCTGCAGCTTTGAAGGGCCCCAAGAACACAGTGGCCTGAATCATTCTTAAATGGAAGAAGTTTAGAACCACCAAGACTCTTGCTAGGGCTGGCTTCCCGGCCAAACTGAGCAATCGGGGGAGAGGGCCTTGGTCAGGGAGGTGATCAAGAACCCAATGGTCACTCTGACAGAGCTCCAGAGTTCCTCTGGAGATGGGATAACCTTCCAGAAGGACAACCAATTCTGCAGCACTCCACCACTCTTTATGGTAGAGTAGCCAGACAGAAGCCACTCCTTGGTAAAAGGCACATGACAGCCTGCTTGGAGTTTGCCAAAAGGCACCTAAAGGACTCTCAGACCATGGGAAACAAGATTATCTGGCCTGATGAAGCAAAGATTGAGCTCTTTGGCCTGAATGTCAAGCGTCAAGTCTGGAGGAAACCTGGCACCATCTCTACGGTGAAGCATGGTGATGGCAGCATCATGCTGTGTGGATGTTGTTCAGCAGCAGGGACTGGGAGACTAGTCAGGATCGAGGGAAAGATGAATGGAGCGAAGTACAGAGAGATCCTTGATGAAAACCAGCCCAGGACCTCAGACTGGGGCGAAGGTTCATCTTCCAACAGGACAACAACCCATAGCACACAGCCAAGACAACACAGAAGTTGTTTAGGGACAAGTCTCTGAATATCCTTGAATGTTCCAGCAAGAGCCTGGACTTGAACCTGACCTAAAATCTCTGGAGAGGCCTGAATATAGCTTTGCAGCAACACTCCCCATCCAACCTGACAGAGCTTGAGAGGATCTGCAGAGAAGAATGGGAGAAACTCCGCAAATACAGGTGTGTAGCGTCATACTCAAGAAGACTCAAGGCTGTAATCTCTGCCAAAGGTGCCATGACAAAGTACTGAGTAAAGGGTATCAAATCCTGATGTAAATATGATTTTTTAAAATTTTTTTATATGTTTGCAAACATTCCCCCCCCCCCCCATTTTTTTATTTTTTATTTCATTATGGGGTATTGTGTGTAGATTGATGAGGGGGGAAACGGTTTAGTCCATTTTAGAATAAGGGTGCACCTAACACAATGTGGAAAAAGTCCTGAACTTTTTCAATGCATTATATGTGGTAGGGATTAGGGACGCGTTTCAGAAGAATTGTCTTTGTTTTTTTTGCCATTTTGAGCCTGTAATTAAACCCACACATGCTGATGCTCCAGATACTCAACTAGTCTAAAGTAGGCCAGTTTTATTGCTTCTATAATCAGAACAACAGTTTTCAGCTGTGCTAACATAATTGAAAAGGTGTTTTCTAATGATCAATTAGCCTTTTAAAATGCTAAACTTGGATTAGCTAACACAACGTGCCATTGGAACACATGAGTGAAGGTTGCTGATAATGGGCCCCTGTACACCTATGTAGATATTCCATAAAAAAATCTGCAGTTTCCAGCTACAATATTCATTAACAATGTCTACACTAGAGGTCGACCGATTAATCTGAATGGCCGATTAATTGGGGCCGATTTCAAGTTTTCATAACAATCGGAAATCGGTATTTTTGTGTGCCGATTTCCGCATTTTTAAAAATGTGAATATAGTTGTAAAATTTTTTGGGGGACCTTTTATTTAACTAGGCAAGTCAGTTAAGAACACATTCTTATTTTCAATGACTGCCTAGGAACTGTGGGTTAACTACCTCGTTCAGGGGCAGAACGACAGATTTTCACCTTGTCAGCTCAGGGGTTCCACCATTGCACTCCACGGGTAGCCTGCCTGTTACACGAATGTAGTAGAAGCCAAGGTAAATTGCTAGCTACCATTAAACTTATCTTATAAAAAAACTAATCATAATCACTAGTTATAACTACTGATCCAGTTTAGCAGGCAATATTAACCAGGTGAAATTGTGTCATTTCTCTTGTGTTCATTGCACGCAGTCAGGGTATATGCAACAGTTTGGGCTGCCTGGCTCATTGCAAACTAATTTGCCAGAATTTTATGTAATTATGACATACATTGAAGGTTGTGCAATGTAACAACAATATTTAGACTTAGCGATGCCACCCGTTAGATAAAATACCGAACGGTTCCGTATTTCACTGAAATAATAAACGTTTTGTTTTCGAAATGATAGTTTCCTGATTCGATCATATTAATGACCAAAGGCTCGTATTTCTGTGTGTTATAATTAAGTCTGATTTGATAGAGCAGTCTGACTGAGCAGCAGCAGGCCTGTAATAATTAATTCAAACAGCACTTTCGTGCATTTTGCCAGCAGCTCTTCACAAGCACAGCGCTGTTTATGACTTCAAGCCTATCAGCCTAATGGCTGGTGTAACCAATGTGAAATGGCTAGCTAGTTAGCTGGGTGTGCGCTAATACTGTTTCAAACGTCACTCTTTCAAATAACTACTATTTGGAGTAGTTATTCCCCTTGCGCTGCAAGGGCCGCGGCTTTTGTGGAGCGATGGGTAACGATGCTTCGAGTGTGGCTGTTGTCGATGTGTTCCTGGTTCGAGCCCAGGTAGGGGTGAGGAGGGGGACGGAAGCTATACTGTTACACTGGCAATACTATAGTTCCTATAAGAACATCCAATAGTCAAAGGTGTATGAAATACAAATGGTATAGAGAGAAATAGTCCTATAAATACTATATTAACTACAACCTAAAACCTCTTACCTTGGAATATTGAAGTCTCATGTTAAAAGGAACCACCAACTTGTTCTCATGTTCTGAGCAAGGAACTTAAACGTTAGCTTTTTTACATGGCACACATTTTTACATGGCACATATTACTTTCTTCTCCAACACTTTGTTTTTGCATTGTTTAAACCAAATTATTTATTTGAGGCTAAATTGATTTTATTGATGTTTTATATTAAGTTAAAATAAGTGTTAATTCAGTATTGTTGTAATTGTCATTATTAAAAATAAAAAAATCTACCGATTAATCGTTATCGGCTTTTTTGGTCCTCCAATAATCGGTATCGGCATTGAAAATCATAATTGGTTGACCTCTAGTCTACACTGTATTTCTGATCAATTTGATGTTAACCTCTAGGTATGTGGGACGCTAGCGTCCCACCTGGCCAACATCCAGTGAGATTGCAGAGCGCCAAATTCAAATACAGAAATACTCATTATAATAATTCAGAAAAGATACAACTATTTTACATAGGTTTAAAGATGAACTTCTTGTGAATCCAACCACGGTGTCAGATTTCAAAAATGCTTTACGGCGAAAGCATACCTTACGATTATTTGAGAACATAGCCCAGCAGACAAATCATTACAAACAGTAACCAGCCAAGTAGAAGAGTTACACAAGTCAGAAATGGAGATAAAATTAATCACTTACCTTTGATGATCTTCATATGGTTGCACTCAGAAGACATTCATTTATTCAATAAATGTTCCTTTTGTTCAATAGTCTCTTTTAATCCAAAAACCTCCGTTTTGTTTGCGTGTTTTCTTCAGTAATCCACAGGCTCAAACGCAGTCCCAACAGGCAGACAAAAAATCCAAATAGTATCCGTATAGTTCGTAGAAACATTTCAAACAATGTTCATAATCAATCCTCAGGTTGTTTTTAGCCTAAATAATCGATAATATTTCAACCGGACTATAACGTAGTCAACATAAAAGGTAAACAAGAAAGGCACTCTCTCAGTCACGCGCATGAAAAAGCTCTGTGACACGGCATGGTCCACTCATTCAGACCGCTCTTACTCCCTAATTTTTCAGAATACACACCTGAAACAATTTCTAAGACTGTTGACATCTAGTGGAAGGCATAGGAACTGCAGTTTGAGTCCTAAGTCAATGGATACTGTAATGGCATTGAATAGAAACCTACAACAAACAAAAAAATCCTACTTCCTGAATGGATTATTCTCAGTTTTTCGCCTGCCATATCAGTTCTGTTATACTCCGACACTATTTTAACAGTTTTGGTAACTTTAGAGTGTTTTCTATCCAAATCTACCAATTATATGCATATCATATCTTCTGGGCCTGAGTAGAAGGCAGTTTAATTTGGGCACACTTATCCAAAATTCCAAATGCTGCACCCTACCCTAGAGAAGTTAATGGCAAAAAAAAGGACATTTCTAAATGACCCCAAACTTTTGAACGGTAGTATATGTGGTAGAGATAAACCATGGCCAGTAGAGAGGAAAGGAATTGAGGAATGGAGGCAGGGCATAAAATTTGCATTTTGATCCACCAGCCACTGTGGCAGGTAGATAAAAAAAATCGACCTTGCCATTCAGATGTTTTACTGGACAAAATTGCACCAACAAAACACCAAAAAATGGATGAGCATGTTTTGTAATGTTTCTAAAACAAATGTTTTACTAGTAAGATATTGTTTTAATTTGAGTCTTTTAACCAAAATATCACAGATGAAACATTTTCACTTGCCCCTTTAAGGGTGGGAGGTTACCATGGTAACACAACAAGTAATTTTGTGCCTGTGAGATTGGGTTGGACAAGTAGAATCGTTGTCTTCTCTTCCCTAGCAATTGAAACTTAAACAGAGAAATAACCTAGCTTGTAAACAATACAAATGGCCAAGTAACGCAAGGAAAAGTCTCACTTCAGTAGACTTTTGTTTCAAGTAAATATAAGATTCGTTGTTCTTTGACTTTGTGCGATTTAATTTACCAGCTATGAAACAAAATGGCAGAAATGCTTTGAAAACAGCTACTGCAGCAATTATTTTACTATAAACGTGTTCATACTTGACTTTTTATTCACAAATGTGATTTAAATGCTTGCACTGTGGAGCCCTGACCACCTGTGAGGAAAGGAATCTAGGAAAGAAAAGTTCACATGTACGTGGTAGGGATTAACCACTGCCATTAGATGGCGATAGTATTGGTTTTAGTGACAGGCTAGTTTCAGTCTCAGGCTGCTGTGGGGTTGCAGCTTGGTGCATCTCACTTCCCCATGTAATCAGAGATGTTATCATTGCTAGGTAGTTTGTACGGTCACTGAAATAGGTGTTTCTGCAGCTAACTATCAAATGTCTAGTCATCACTATTCAGACTTAGCAGTGATCTAGAAGTGTCGTAGTTTTGCTAGAAGGTTCTGGCCTGGGTAAAAGCATTTCATAGTTTCTTGTTTGTCAGCAAACATATCTGGTTACCTGGACGTTTTCTAGAGCCTGCCATATTTGGGATACCCACAGCTGCTTGGAGGGGGGGAGGGTGGAGATTCTCATTCTGGTTTTGGTGACCTGATCCTTCCAAGCTGAATATCCTATATCTGCAGGCAGTGTGGCTGGTCAATGTTAACACTGAGAAGTGTGTGTGTGAGAGAGAGACTGTCAGTCATTCTGGCCCATGGTGTATTTCCCTAAAGGCAGACTTGCAGCACATGGTGTCTCAGACAGTTTCCACATCATCACACAAATAAATCACCCCTTGAACAGTTTGAGCCCACAACCAAGACCTAAACACAACAGCAGCCCAAAGTACTAGACTACATACATAAAAGTAAGCATGCACCTGTTAAGAAATTGACTGTCAGAACTGTTAGAGCTCTTAGAACCTCCATGGATTGATGAGGAATTTAAAAACTGTATGGTTGAAAGAGATTGGGCAAAAGGAGTGGCTAATAAGTCTGGCTGCACATCTGACTGGCTCACTTACTGCAAATTGAGACTTATGTGACAACTCAACAAAAAGAAGAAACTGTATTAAAGGTCGACCGATTTTAAACGGAATGGCCGATTAATTGGGGCCAATTTCAAGTTTTCATAACAATCGGAAATCTGTATTTTTGGACACCGATTTGGCCGATTTATTTTTTAAAAGTTATTATTATTTTAAAATTATTATTATGGCAGAATGACAGATTTTTACCTTGTCAGCTCGGGGATTCAATCTTGCAACCTTACAGTTAACTAGTCCAACACTCTAACTACCTACCTTACCATTGCACCTACCTTACCTTACATTGTAAGAAGCCACGGTAAGTTGCTAGCTAGCATTAAACTTCTCTTTAAAAAAACAATCAATCAATCATTATTACTAGTTTACCTAGTGTGTCCTGCGATGCATATAATCGATGCGGTGCGCATTCGCGAAAAAGTACCTAACCATAAACATCAATGCCTTTCTTAAAATCAATACACAAGTATATATTTTTAAACCTGCATATTTAGTTAATATTGCCTGCTAACATTAATTTCTTTTAACTAGGGAAATGGTGTCACTTCTCTTGCAACAGAGTCAGGGTATATTCAGCAGTTTGGGCCGCCTGGCTCGTTGCGAACTGTGTGAAGACTATTTCTTCCTAACAAAGGCAGCCAACTTCGCCAAACGGGGGATGATTTAACAAAAGCGCATTTGAGGAAAAAGCACAATCGTTGCACGACTGTACCTAACCATAAACATCAATGCCTTTCTTAAAATCAATACACAGAAGTATATATTTTTAAACCTGCATATTTAGCTAAAATAAATCCAGGTTAGGAGGCAGCACAGGTGCCAGGGAAAATTGTGTCACTTCAGGGTATATGCAGCAGTTTGGGCCGCCTGGCTCGTTGCGAACTAATTTGCCATAATTTTATGTAATTATGACATAACATGTAACAGCAATATTTTGACTTATGGATGCCACCCGTTAGATAAAATACGTAACGGTTCCGTATTTCACTGAAAGAATAAACATTTTGTGATGATGATAGATGATAGTTTCCAGATTCGACCATATTAATGACCTAAGGCTCGTATTTCTGTGTGTTATTATGTTATAATTAAGTCTATGATTTGATAGAGCAGACTGACTGAGCGATGGTAGACACCAGCAGGCTCATAAGCATTCATTCAAACAGCACTTTCGTGTGTTTTGCCAGCAGCTCTTCGCAATGCTTCAACCATTGCGCTATTTATGACTTCAAGCCTATCAACTCGAGATTAGGCTGGTGTAACCGATGTGAAATGGCTAGCTAGTTAGCGGGGTGCGCGCTAATAGCGTTTCAAACGTCACTCGCTCTGAGACTTGGAGTAGTTGTTCCCCTTGCTCTGCATGGGTAACACTGCTTCGAGGGTGGCTGTTGTCGATGTGTTCCTGGTTCGAGCCCAGGTAGGAGCGAGGAGAGGGACGGAAGCTATACTGTTACACTGGCAATACTAAAGTGCCTATAAGAACATCCAACAGTCAAAGGTATATGAAATACAAATGGTATATAGAGAAATAGTCCTATAATTCCTATAATAACTACAACCTAAACCTTCTTACCTGGGAATATTGAAGACTCGTGTTAAGAGGAACCACCGGCTTTCATATGTTCTCATGTTCTGAGCAAGGAACTTAAACGTTAGCTTTTTTGCATGGCACATATTGCACTTCTACTTTCTTCTCCAATACTTTGTTTTTGCATTATTTAAACCAAATTGAACATGTTTAATTATTTATTTGAGGCTAAATTGATTTTATTGATGTATTATATTAAGTTAAAATAAGTGTTCATTCAGTATTGTTGTAATTGTCATTATTACAAATAAATTAAAAAAAAGTCCAATTTAATCGGTATCAGCTTTTTTTTGGTCCTTCAATAATCGGTATCGGCATTGAAAAATCATAATCGGTCGACCTCTAAACTGTATTATGAAGCCAAGATCAATGATATAAAGAATGATGGAAAAAAATGTAGGATTACTTTTAAATGAAGTTATGGGCAGAAAGATAAATTCAACTCTTATCAGATGGAGTATTTATCACAACCATTTGATGTTGCCAATTATTTTAATGATTACTTCATTGGCAAAGTGGGCAAACTTGAGCAGGAAATGCCAACAATGAACAGTGAGCCATTATATTCATGCATAAAAAAAGAATAATAATAATGAAAGAAAAGCATTGCAAGTTTGGAATTTTGTGAAGTTAGTGTGGGAGAGGTAGAAAAATAATTGTTAACGATCAATAATGACAAACTTCCTGGCATTGACTACTTAGATGGAAAGATACTGAGGATAGTAGTTGACTCTAGCCACTCCTATCTGTCATATCGTTAACCCTTGTTTGGGTCTGTGGGACCAATTTTCAATGTTTACTAAACGAAATGATACAATTAATCATTTTTTCAACCTGAGACTCATTGGCCTTTGCTCATTTTCTGTGAAGAACATGTGCAATAACACATTTTCATTGAGTGCACACTGTACCCCCCTACACGTTTATATTACATATGTGGGGAATAAGTGTGTGTTGTTGAAAACAAGTAAAAAATTAAACAAAGGTTTGCTGTGTGCCATCATTCTCTCTTCCTCCTCCCTGGGCCTGCTGTTTCAACATAGGCAGGGAGACAGACAGGTTCTTGGTGCTGTCTCCTGCTTTTCGCACACTCTTTACCTTTTGTAGTGTGTGAAACTACGCAATGTCTTGATGTAACCGGCACAATATTATTACAATAGATTATTTTGATACATTGTGGGAAAAAACAGATTTTTTTACACTCTACCCCAGCCAGGTGCAAATTGGGGGAGGGACACAACAAAAAAATAGCTTTGCATGTGTGGCTCCTTACCACAATCAATCAGTATGGCAAAAATAATCTCTGCTCAGAGGGAGAGAAGCTAGTGTGGAAGGAGCGTCTTCCACTTTGGAAGATGAAGAGCTCCCACCTCAGGCCTGTCTCATCTATTCAACCACTATCAATTGCTCTAAGTTTGCGACACATTCCCAGTGTCCTACGTGCCAAATAAAGGCAAAAAATATGGTACTCATGAGTATGCTACATAGGGATGGGAGAATCTGTGGCCAGGAACATCAAAAAACAGAAATCATAATGGATCACAATGCCACAAAAGGAGGAGTGGACAATTTAGACAAGCTGGTGGCTGACTACAACTGAAAAAGAAGAACCCTACGTTAGCCACTTGTGATGTTCTTAAACATTTTGGACATCTCGGCGTACAACACGTTTGTCATCTGGATGGCATTGAACCCAGATTGGGACAGAGAGAAGCTGCAGAGGAGACGGCTCTTTCTCGAGGATCTGGGCAAGGCATTATTAAGACCTCTAATCCCGAGGAGGCAACATCCCAAGGACCCGAGCTTCTGCAGCCATGGTGAGGAGGATTCAGTAGGATGCTGGTGCCCCATCCGCTCGACCCACAGAACCAAGAACTCCAATACCAGGTGTGTGTGTGTGTGTGTGTGTCTCTCTCTGACTCTCCTACCTTGTTGTACTAAAAAATCCAAATAACTTCACAGTTCTTCATTGTAAAGGATTTTAACACTGTTTCCCATGTTCAATGAACCATAAACAATTAATGAACATGCACCTGTGGAACGATCGTTAAGACACCTACAGCTTAGACGGTAGGTAATTTAAGGTCACAGTTATGAAAACTTAGGACACTAAAGAGGCCTTTCTACTGACTCCGAAAAACACCAAAAGAAAGATGCCCAGGGTCCCTGCTCATCTACGTGAATGTGCCTTAGGCATGCTGCAAGGAGGCATGAGGACTGCAGATGTGGGCAGGACAATAAATTGCAATGTCCGTACTGTGAGACGCCTAAGACAGCGCTAAAGGGAGACAGGACGGACAGCTGATCGTCCTCGCAGTGGCAGACCACGTGTAACAACACCTGAATTGGTACATCCGAACATCACACCTGCGGGACAGGTACAGGATGGCAACAGCAACTGCCCGAGTTACACCAGGAACGCCCAATCCTTCCATCAGTGCTCAGACTGTCCGCAATAGGCTGAGAGAGGCTGGACTGAGGGCTTGTTGGCCTGTTGTCTGGTGAGGACCTGCCTTATATCACCTGCAACAACGTCGCCTATGGGCACAAACCCAGCGTCGCTGGACCAGATAGGACTGACGAGTCGCGGTTTTGTCTCACCAGGGGTGATGGTCAGATCCGCGTTTATCGTCGAAGGAACGAGCGTTACACCAAGGCCCGTACTCTGTAGCGGGATCGATTTGGAGGTAGAGGGTCCGTCATGGTCTGGGGCAGTGTGTCACAGCATCATCGGAATGAGCTTGTTGTCATTGCAGGCAATCTCAACGCTGTGCGTTACAGGGAAGACATCCTCTCTCATGTGGTAACCTTCCTGCAGGCTCATCCTGACATGACCCTCCAGCATGACAATGCCACCAGCCATACTGCTCGCTCTGTGTGTGATTTCCTGCAATACAGGAATGTCAGTGTTCTGCCATGGCCAGCGAAGAGCCTGGATCTCAATACCATTGAGCACGTCTGGAACCTGCTGGATCGGAGGGTGAGGGCTAGGGAACATGCAGGTGGAAGAGTGGGATAACATCTCCCAGCAAGAACTGGCAAAACTGGTGCAGTCCATTAGGAGGAGATGCACTGCAGTACTTAATGCAGCTGGTGGCCACACCAGATACTGACTGTTACTTTTGATTTTGCCCCCCCCTATTCAGGGACACATTATTTCATTTATTTTAGTCACATGCCTGTGGAACTTGTTCAGTTTGTCTGTTGAATGTTATGTTCCTACAAGTATTTACACATTTAAAGTTTGCTGAAAATAAACACAGTTGACAGTGAGTAAACATTTCTTTTTTGCAGAGTTTATATATGTGAGTGAGATGTTTGTAAAATTCCTGAACTAAGTGTTTTCATCATCCTAGATTGCAGCCGGTAGTAACAAGAAGATTCGCCCTCGTGTGTGTGGACCCAAGAAGGACAGAAAGACACGTGCATCAAGTGCAAGAAATACATTTGCAACACACACACACAGTAAAACTCTGTCCCTCATGTAGACCGGCCTTAATTTGTGTTCAATTGGGCTCATTTCTCATTCCCATAAAATACTGTATGTAAAATTTGTCCTTCCAGTTTGTTCAAAGCATTAAACATCAATAGTGATGAAAACCTTGTTTCATTTATATTTGTTCAAGATAAACATTATTTATTCCACCAATGTCTTGATTTGAGATTTTAGTTTTTTGATAAAAAACAAACAAATGGCGCTTTTGTTGATAAATGTGAACTAGCAGAGGTCAATGGCAAATATGAATCATGCATGCTGTCTATATTGCTTGTAATTGATATAAGTCGACATCTAAGTGTTAAGTATTTTTATGTAAATTGTTATGGCTGTATTGTTTTAAAAACCCAATGATGTTGTGGGTCCATCAGACCCACGAACATTGGCTTACTAACAAAAACATGGAACACCGCAAAAGGGTTAATCTGAGCCTAGAGTAAAGTATTTGTCCTCAGGCCTGGAGGGACGCAATAGTAAGCAGCCTTTTACTGGTTCTAACAGCAGACCTATATAAGCTTGCTGTCAGCTCTTAGAAAACTGTTGGAAAGAATGGTGTTTCACCAAATACAATGCTATTTCTAAACATGTACTGCACTGAGACAAATGACTGATGATTGGTTGAAAGAAATGGATAATAAGATTGTGGGAGCTGTACTGTTAGATTTCAGTGCAGCATTTGATATTATTGACCAAAACCTGTTGTTGAGAAAACAATGGTGTTATGGCTTTTCAACCTCTGCCATATTGTGGCTTCAGATATGTTGATCTAATAGAACTCAGAGGGTTTTCTTTTAATGGAAGCTTTTCTAATATCAAACATGTAAAGTGTGGTGTACTGCAGGGCAGTTCTCTAGGCCCTCTACTCTTTTCTATTTTTTACCAAGTACCTGCCACTGGCATTAAACAAAATGTGTGTCCATGTATGTTGATGATTCAACCATATACGCATCAGCAACCACTGCTAATGAAGTCAATGAAACTCTTGAAGAGTTGCAGTCTGTTTTGGAATGGGTGGCCAGTAATAAACTGGTCCTGAACATCTCTAAAACTAAGCGCATTGTATTTGGTACAAATCATTCCTTAAGTGCTATACCTCAGCTGAATCTGGTAATGAATGGTGTGGCTGTTGAACAAGTTAAGGAGACTAAATTACTTGGCGTTTAGCTTTTCACAGTCCCCAAATCCAAAACAAATTCCAGAAAGCGTACAGTATTATATAGAGCCATTATTGCATGGAAATAAAGCAACACCTCACAGCACAACGCCTCTCAAATATTTGACCTAGATAGTTTGTATGTATTGATATGTAGACTGTGTGCCTCTTTTACATACATTTTTTTAATTGATGAAGTTCTGTCCTTGAGCTGTTCTTGTCTATTTAATGTTCTATATTATGTTCTGGTTTGTGTGGACCCCAGGAAGAGTAGCTGCTGCTTTTGCAACAGCTAATGGGGATCCTAATAAAATACCTAACACTACCACAGACAGACTATGCCATACACTGCTACAGCATAACTAACCTTCACTGTCGCTCTTTCCCTCTCTCCCTCTCCTACATCTGTAGTTGGTGAAGCAAGAGGGCACAGGGACAGAGCTGCCTATGACGGGGGACAAGGTGTTTGTTCACTATGTTGGCACGCTGCTGGATGGAACCCCATTTGACTCCAGTCGCGAACGAGGAGAGAAGTTCTCCTTTGAGCTGGGCAAAGGTGTGTGTGTGTGTGTGTGTGTGTTGAAGTACACGCCAGGTGATCAAAACCATTGATGTGTGTGTGTGTGTGTGTAGGTCAGGTAATCAAGGCGTGGGACCTGGGAGTGGCTACTATGAAAGTAGGAGAGATTAGCCAGCTGATCTGTAAACCAGAGTACGCCTATGGCACCGCCGGCAGCCCCCCGAAGATACCCCCCAATGCTACTCTTGTCTTCCAGGTAACCTGTCTGTGTGAGGGATTAAGTCTGTTTTAGGTAAACATTCGGTGGCAAAATTGACGTGTGTGACTGAGTGCTTAAATTGATGTTTTGTGTGTGTGTTAGGTGGAGCTGTTTGAGTTTCGAGGGGAGGACATCACTGAGGGAGAGGATGGAGGAATTATCCGTCGCATCATCACTAAGGGAGCGGGATACTCCAAACCTAATGAAGGAGCTGCCGTAGAAGGTACACACAAACATATCATCATCAGAAAGGAACAGGGATATTCCAAATTAAGACCTACTGTACAGGCTACAATCTCTCACACCTTTCTCGGTCTCTTTCCCCTGCAGTGTGCGTGGAGGGCAGCTGTGAGGGCAAGGTCTTTGACCAGAGGGAGCTGAAGTTTGAGTTGGGAGATGGAAAGAGTCTGGGTCTGCCAAGTGGGGTGGAGAAAGCCCTGACCGCCATGGAACAGGGAGAGGAGTCACTCTTCATCATCAAACCCAAGTAATATACACAAACACATTACAAACCTAGTCTACATACTATGTTGTTATTTTGAGAAATATACACTGCTCAAAAAAATTAAGGGACCACTAAAATAACACATCCTAGATCTGAATGAATGAAATATTCATATATTTAAATACTTTTTAAATACTATTTCTTAAATACTTTTCTTTACATAGTTAAATGTGCTGACAACAAAATCACACTAAAATTATCAATGGAAATCCAATTTATCAACCCATGGAGGTCTGGATTTGGAGTCACACTCAAAATTAGTGGAAAACCACACTATAGGCTGATCCAACTTTGATGTAATGTCCTTAAAACAAGTCAAAATGAGGCTCAGTAGTGTGTGGCCTCCACATGCCTGTTTGACCTCCCTACAACGCCTGGGCATGCTCCTAATGAGGTGGCGGATGGTCTCCTGAGGGATCTCCTCCCAGACCTGGACTAAAGCATCCGCCAGCTCCTGGACAGTCTGTGGTGCAACGTGGCGTTGGTGGATGGAGCGAGACATGATGTCCCAGATGTGCTCAATTGGATTCAGGTCTGGGGAACGGGCGGTCCATAGCATCAATGCTTCCTCTTGCAGGAACTGCTGACACACTCCAGCCACATGAGGTCTAGCATTGTCTTGCATTAGGAGGAACCCAGGGCCAACCGCACCAGCATATGGTCTCACAAGGGGTCTGAGGATCTCATCTCGGTACCTAATGGCAGTCAGGTTACCTCTGGCGAGCACATGGAGGGCTGTGCGGCCCCCCCAAAGAAATGCCACCCCACACCATGACTGACCCACCGCCAAACCGGTCATGCTGGAGGATGTTGCAGGCAGCAGAACGTTCTCCATGGCGTCTCCAGACTGTCACGTCTGTCACATGTGCTCAGTGTGAACCTGCTTTCATCTGTGAAGAGCACAGGGCGCCAGTGGCGAATTTGCCAATCTTGGTGTTCTCTGGCAAATGCCAAACGTCCTGCACGGTGTTGGGCTGTAAGCACAACCCCCACCTGTGGACGTCGGGCCCTCATACCACCCTCATGGAGTCTGTTTCTGACCGTTTGAGCAGACACATGCACATTTGTGGCCCGCTGGAGGTCATTTTGCAGGGCTCTGGCAGTGCTCCCCCTGCTCCTCCTTGCACAAAGGCGGAGGTAGCGGTCCTGCTGCTGGGTTGTTGCCCTCCTACGGCTTCCTCCACGTCTCCTGATGTACTGGCCTGTCTCCTGGTAGTGCCTCCATGCTCTGGACACTACGCTGACAGACACAGCAAACCTTCTTGCCACAGCTCGCATTGATGTGCCATCCTGGATGAGCTGCACTACATGAGCCACTTGTGTGGGTTGTAGACTCCGTCTCATGCTACCACTAGAGTGAAAGCACCGCCAGCATTCAAAAGTGACCAAAACATCAGCCAGGAAGCATAGGAACTGAGAAGTGGTCTGTGGTCACCACCTGCAGAACCACTCCTTTATTGGGGGTGTCTTGCTAATTGCCTTTAATTTCCACCTGTTGTCTATTCCATTTGCACAACAGCATGTGAAATTTATTGTCAATCAGTGTTGCTTCCTCAGTGGACAGTTTGATTTCACAGAAGTGTGATTGACTTGGAGTTACATTGTGTTGTTTAAGTGTTCCCTTTATTTTTTTGAGCAGTGTATAATGGTGTGTTCTCTGGGTATATTGGCTGAGTTGTGTGGCTGTGTATGTATGGATATCTAATTGTAGTGTGTGTCGATATTAATTTCTAAGTGTGTGTGTGTGTGTGTGTGTGTGTGTTTGTGTGTGTAGGTATGGCTATGGAAACATAGGAAGCAGCAAGTACAGTATTCCTGGTGGAGCCACTCTGCAGTACAAACTCAAACTGACCACCTTCGAGAAGGTATGACCCCTCACCCTTTAGCAATATCAACCAGAGAGTCCTGTCCAGAGACATGCCTTAGGCATTTTATTAATGACATTTCCAAACTGTTTGCCTGCTAAGTGTACCCCAGATGAGTCTGGTGTTTTGAGAGGTGATTTGCTGGCTGACTGAAGCATTTCCTGTTCCCCAGGCTAAGGAATCCTGGGAGATGAACTCAGCAGAGAAACTGGAGCAGAGCGTCATCATTAAAGAGAAAGGAACACAGTACTTCAAGGTTTAGATTTTAGTCATTTAGCAGATCCAGAGAGACATACAGGAGCAATTAGGATTAAGTACCTTGCTCAAGGGCACATCGACAGGTTCTTAACCGCTAGGCTACCTGTGTGTGGGTGGAGAGAAGTAGCTTCAAGCAGCAGTGCAGTATAACTAGCCAGGTCACCTGCGATACAAGTCAGTATTAGACATCCAGCCTTGCCTGGGGATGTCGGGAGATGATGTGGAAATGCGCTGTTGCCTTTAAATAAGTTTAATTTTTGCTAGAGCGGTGGGGTTGGTGGATGGGTTTAAGCGTCTGCCTCTGGTGCAAAAGGTTGCATGTTTGAATCCAGCAGCGATGGAAAGTTGTTTTTTAGATTTTTGTTTTAAGCCTATCCCAAACCTTAACCCTTACCGTAGCCATTTGCAGTTAATGCCTAACTTTAAGATTTTGGAGATAACCTGAAACACTTTGAAATTTGATGTTTGAGAAACCTGGATGAATGTATAATTCTGAGGTGAGACTGTGTGAGCTTGTTTAGTATAATGTGTGTGTGTGTGTGTGTGTGTGTGTAGGAAGGGAAGCATCGCCAAGCGTCTGTCCAGTATAAGAGGATTGTGTCATGGCTGGAGAATGAATCAAGTTTGCCTGAGGGGGAGGACCAGAAAGCTAAAGCCCTGCGATTGGCTGCTCACCTCAACCTGGCCATGTGCTTCATCAAGCTTCAGGAACCAAGCTCTGCCTTCGACAACTGTGACAAGGTACACACAGACTCGATTAGGAGACACACACACCTGACTGTATCTGAACATATCTGACTTCCTAAATATTCCACACCAAACCTATTCCCCCACTTACTTTTGGTTTCTGCTCTCTCTCGCGTGTGTACGAAGGCCCTGGAGCTAGACGAATCCAATGAAAAGGCTCTATTCCGGAGGGGGGAGGCGCTGTTTGCCATGAAGGAGTTTGATAGGGCGAGAGCAGACTTCCAGCGCGTCACCCAGCTTTATCCTAACAACAAGGCCGCCAAGAGCCAGGTACTGTACTAGAATGGTCTTTATGTGCCCCGTCTAAACTTCCTTCTCCTCTCATCTGGATGTCCATCTCTGCTTGCTCTTTGTCTGATCCGGGGCTCTCTGTCTGCCCTCCCAGGTGGCTCTGTGCCAGAAACAGATTAAGGAGCAGCATGAGAAGGACAAGAGGCTCTACGCCAACATGTTCCAGAAGTTCGCAGAGAGAGATGCCAAGGTGAGTCATACCACCAACACACTACACATTTCCTGTAGCCACGCTACACATCCCCTAGCTCCTACAGATTAAACTCTTCCCCTAGCCCCAAGGTGAGTTGAGATTGAATACTGGAGAGCCATCAGAACAGATTAACCCACACTTAGCATCATATAAGAAAGTGTTCCACAGGGATGCTGGCCCATGTTGACTCCAATGCTTCCCACAGTTGTCAAGTTAGCTGGATGTCCTTTTGGGTGGTGGACCATTCTTGATACACACAGGAAACTGTTGAGTGTGAAAAACCCAGCAGCATTGCAGTTCTTGACACACTCAAACCAGTGTGCCTGGCAGCTACTGCCATACCCTTTTCAAAGGCACTTAAATCTTTTGTCTGGCCCATTGACACTCTGAATGGCACACATATACACATTCCATGTCTCAACTGTCTCAAGGCTTAAAAATCCTTCCTTAACCTGTCTCTTTCCCTAAATCTACACTGAAGTGGATTTAACAAGTGACATCAATAAGGGATCATAGCTTTCACCTGGGTGACCTATGTTATGGAAAGAGCATGTTCTTAATGTTTTGTATACTCAGTGTAAATTACTGTTTTAATGTCTCTCTCTTTGTTTCTGCTGTGATGAACAGAAGGAGGCTGACAAGGGGACGGAGAACGTAGGTGGGATGGATGTAGAGGAGAGTGGAGGACAGGAGTAATGACTACTGGAGAAAGATGTCAGACTGTGTCATGAAGACTTTTAAAACTTCAGACATTCGTGTTTATAAAGAGAGAATGTGTTTGTGATAAGTGTGTGTGTGTCCATGGCTCAACTGTATCCCCTGTGTGTGTGTGTGTGTGTGTGTGTGCGTGCTATCGTCATGGCAGCTAGCTGGCTGGGTGGGCCTTCTGTAGCTGACTGCACTCAGGAGGTGTGGCTAAAAGGAGTGCCCCCCCATCCCTCTGGTTAGCATGTAGCAGGCTGTCCCTCCCTCCACCACTCCCCCCCCCCTCCCCTTTACTCATAGAGCTCTTTGCTTAATGGAGTTGGAAGCCCAGTACTGGGTGTGCGTATTTGTGTGTGTAAACCCCCCTTTCACCCAGCAAGATCTAATCCCCAAATCCCCTTCACTTCTCACCACCTTCCAAGGCCAACTGATCAACTCCTGGGGACTGCTTCATGTGTATGTGTGACTGCGTGTTCGCAGTCACACATACACATGTGTGACAGTAGCAGCTCCCTCTCTAGCAGCAGTCATGCTAACTAAATGGTTGCTCTCTGCTTCTCAAACGCACTGTATGTTCTTACTCTGGGTTTATGATTTATCTTAATTGTTCTTCATGGGATGATGATTTACTTCACACCTAGAAGGGTGTGTGTGAAGCAGCTTAAGCCGCTTCTTCTGGTCAGACTGAACCAGTATCAAGCTCAGTCACATTACATATATAGTCTTACTGTAGTCTGTCTGCATTCCAAATGACACTCTATACCTTGTAGATCAGGGTTTCCCAAACGTGATCCTGGGGCCCCCAATGGGTGCACGTTTAGATTTTTCCCCAACACTACACAGCTGATTCAAAGAATCAAAGCTGGATGATGAGTTGGTTAATTGAATTATCTGTGTAGTGCTAGGGCGGGGGGCTGGGGACCGAGTTTGGGAGACCCTGTTGTAGATGACTCAATATGCCCTACTTTTTGACCAATGGTCAGAGGTGGCTACTAAAGTAGTGCACTATATAGGTAATTGGTGTCATTTGAGATGCAGACTTACTGTAATCTTATTCTTGCATACAGCATCTCCAGCAGTCCTGGCTCTAGGTTCAGCTAAACAAGGTCATGTGAAGCAGAGCAGCTAGGGAGTGAGATTGGTCAGGGTTTGGGGTGTCAACTGCATGCTGGTTGGTTGGGGGGAGGTCTATCTGATTGGAGCATCACGATTGGTTCTCAGACTGAAGGCTCTAATGACTAATAAACAGAAATTACTCAAACTCTGGTCTGTGTCCTTATTTTTTGTACTTAGGTCACTGTATCTTTTGACCAATCGATTTTGTAGTATACAGTGGAAACAATAAAAGTAGTTTTTACAAGATTCAAATACAAACTAATTGGGTGAACCCAAAGCAATTCTCCCATTTCAGATGGCATCTACCGATTAATGTATGACAAGGGAATTCAAAGACAGTTCCTTGGGACGACCCTAAACCAACTCTTAACCGTTTAAATGGAAACTTTAGTGGGGTGACAACAAATTTGGGTCCCGCCATGCGTTACAAGCACAACAGTTGGGTTTCCTAAAGCTGGTTTGCAACATGGCAGTTTCAGCATGTTTGAAGGGTCTGGCCTCCTGTGTGTGATGTATTTTATTTTTAAATCCTACAGATAGTAATGATCTGATTAACGGGGTGGCGGGTAGCCTAGTGGTTAGAGCGTTGGACTTGTATCTGAAAGGTTGCCAGATTGAATCCCCAAGCTGACAAGGTAAATATCTGTCGTTCTGCCCCTGAACAAGGCAGTTAACCCACTGTTCTTAACTGACTTGCCTAGTTAAATAAAGGTTAGAAAAACAAACATCTGGTATCATTTTCTCTTTAATCCAGAGCAGTGCTCCCCAACCCTCTTCCTGTAGGTTTTTGCTCCAACTCTAATCTAGCACACCTGATTATAATAATTACCTGGTTGATAAGCTGAATCACAACTGAGGTTGGAGAAAAACCTACAGGAGGGTAGCTCTCCAAGAACAGGGTTGGAAAGCCCTGATCCAGAGCCATATAAAATCAGTATACGTGGCCAATGCAGAGCTCAAACCTACAGTGCCTTGCGAAAGTATTCGGCCCCCTTGAACTTTGCGACCTTTTGCCACATTTCAGGCTTCAAACATAAAGATATAAAACTGTATTTTTTGTGAAGAATCAACAACAAGTGGGACACAATCATGAAGTGGAACGACATTTATTGGATATTTCAAACTTTTTTAACAAATCAAAAACTAAAAAATTGGGCGTGCAAAATTATTCAGCCCCCTTAAGTTAATACTTTGTAGCGCCACCTTTTGCTGCGATTACAGCTGTAAGTTGCTTGGGGTATGTCTCTATCAGTTTTGCACATCGAGAGACTGACATTTTTTCCCATTCCTCCTTGCAAAACAGCTCGAGCTCTGAGGTTGGATGGAGAGCATTTGTGAACAGCAGTTTTCAGTTCTTTCCACAGATTCTTGATTGGATTTAGGTCTGGACTTTGACTTGGCCAGTCTAACACCTGGATATGTTTATTTTTCAACCATTCCATTGTAGATTTTGCTTTATGTTTTGGATCATTGTCTTGTTGTAAGACAAATCTCCGTCCCAGTCTCAGGTCTTTTGCAGACTCCATCAGGTTCTCTTCCAGAATGGTCCTGTATTTGGCTCCATCCATCTTCCCATCAATTTTAACCATCTTCCCTGTCCCTGCTGAAGAAAAGCAGGCCCAAACCATGATACTGCCACCACCATGTTTGACAGTGGGGATGGTGTGTTCAGGGTGATGAGCTGTGTTGCTTTTATGCCAAACATAACGTTTTGCATTGTTGCCAAAAAGTTCAATTTTGGTTTCACCTAACCAGAGCACCTTCTTCCACATGTTTGGTGTGTCTCCCAGGTTTTTATTTATTTTTAATTGTACCTTTATTTAACCAGGTAGGCAAGTTGAGAACAAGTTCTCATTTACAATTGCGACCTGGCCAAGATAAAGCAAAGCAGTTCGACAGATACAACGACACAGAGTTACACATGGAGTAAAACAAACATACAGTCAATAATACAGTATAAACAAGTCTATATACAATGTGAGCAAATGAGGTGAGAAGGGAGGTAAAGGCAAAAAAGGCCATGGTGGCAAAGTAAATACAATATAGCAAGTAAAACACTGGAATGGTAGTTTTGCAATGGAAGAATGTGCAAAGTAGAAATAAAAATTATGGGGTGCAAAGGAGCAAAATAAATAAATTAAAATTAAATACAGTTGGGAAAGAGGTAGTTGTTTGGGCTAAATTATAGGTGGGCTATGTACAGGTGCAGTAATCTGTGAGCTGCTCTGACAGTTGGTGCTTAAAGCTAGTGAGGGAGATAGGTGGCTTGTGGCAAACTTTAAACAACACTTTTTATGGATATCTTTAAGAAATGGCTTTCTTGCCACTCTTCCATAAAGGCCAGATTTGTGCAATATACGACTGATTGTTGTCCTATGGACAGAGTCTCCCACCTCAGCTGTAGATCTCTGCAGTTCATCCAGAGTGATCATGGGCCTCTTGGCTGCATCTCTGATCAGTCTTCTCCTTGTATGAGCTGAAAGTTTAGAGGGACGGCCAGGTCTTGGTAGATTTGCAGTGGTCTGATACTCCTTCCATTTCAATATTATCGCTTGCACAGTGCTCCTTGGGATGTTTAAAGCTTGGGAAATATTTTTTTTATCCAAATCCGGCTTTAAACTTCTTCACAACAGTATCTCGGACCTGCCTGGTGTGTTCCTTGTTCTTCATGATGCTCTCTGCGCTTTTAACGGACCTCTGAGACTATCACAGTGCAGGTGAATTTATACGGAGACTTGATTACACACAGGTGGATTGTATTTATCATCATTAGTCATTTAGGTCAACATTGGATCATTCAGAGATCCTCACTGAACTTCTGGAGAGAGTTTGCTGCACTGAAAGTAAAGGGGCTGAATAATTTTGCACGCCCAATTTTTCAGTTTTTGATTTGTTAAAAAAGTTTGAAATATCCAATAAATGTCGTTCCACTTCATGATTGTGTCCCACTTGTTGTTGAGTCTTCACAAAAAAATACAGTTTTATATCTTTATGTTTGAAGCCTGAAATGTGGCAAAAGGTCGCAAAGTTCAAGGGGGCCGAATACTTTCGCAAGGCACTGTACCACCCTCTTCTGTAAACCAGCTATCTGAACCAGATCTGGATCGACATGATCCTAGATCAGACCAGATTTTCATAGATATCATCCTAACCAACTTCCCCTCTAAATACACCTCTGCTGTCTTCAACCAAGATCTCAGCGATCACTGCCTCATTGCCTGCATCCGTAATGGGTCAGCGGTCAAACGACCTCCACTCATCACTGTAAAACGCTCCCTGAAACACTTCTGCGAGCAGGCCTTTCTAATCGACCTGGCCGGGGTATCCTGGAAGGATATTGATCTCATCCCGTCAGTAGAGGATGCCTGGATATTTTAAAAAAATGCCTTCCTAACCATCTTAAATAAACATGCCCCATTTAAGAAATTTAGAACCAGGAACAGATATAGCCCTTGGTTCTCCCCAGACCTGACTGCCCTTAACCAACACAAAAACATCCTATGGCGTTCTGCATTAGCATCGAACAGCCCCCGTGATATGCAGCTGTTCAGGGAAGCTAGAAATCATTATACACAGGCAGTTAGAAAAGCCAAGGCTAGCTTTTTCAAGCAGAAATTTGCTTCCTGCAACACTAACTCAAAAAAGTTCTGGGACACTGTAAAGTCCATGGAGAATAAGAACACCTCCTCCCAGCTGCCCACTGCACTGAAGATAGGAAACACTGTCACCACTGATAAATCCACCATAATTGAGAATTTCAATAAGCATTTTTCTACGGCTGGCCATGCTTTCCACCTGGCTACTCCTACCCCGGACAACAGCACTGCACCCCCAACAGCAACTCGCCCAAGCCTTCCCCATTTCTCCTTCTCCCAAATCCATTCAGCTGATGTTCTGAAAGAGCTGCAAAATCTGGACCCCTACAAATCAGCCGGGCTAGACAATCTGGACCCTTTCTTTCTAAAATTATCTGCCGAAATTGTTGCCACCCCTATTACTAGCCTGTTCAACCTCTCTTTCGTGTCGTCTGAGATTCCCAAAGATTGGAAAGCAGCTGCGGTCATCCCCCTCTTCAAAGGGGGGGACACTCTTGACCCAAACTGCTACAGACCTATATCTATCCTACCGTGCCTTTCTAAGGTCTTCGAAAGCCAAGTCAACAAACAGATTACCGACCATTTCGAATCTCACCATACCTTCTCTGCTATGCAATCCGGTTTCAGAGCTGGTCATGGGTGTACCTCAGCCACGCTCAAGGTCCTAAACGATATCTTAACCGCCATCGATAAGAATCATTACTGTGCAGCCGTATTCATTGATCTGGCCAAGGCTTTCGACTCTGTCAATCACCATATCCTCATCGGCAGACTCGACAGACTTGGTTTCTCAAATGATTGCCTCGCCTGGTTCACCAACTACTTCTCTGATAGAGTTCAGTGTGTCAAATCGGAGGGTCTGCTGTCCGGACCTCTGGCAGTCTCTATGGGGGTGCCACAGGGTTCAATTCTTGGACCGACTCTCTTCTCTGTATACATCAATGAGGTCGCTCTTGCTGCTGGTGAGTCCCTGATCCACCTCTACGCAGACGACACCATTCTGTATACTTCCGGCCCTTCTTTGGACACTGTGTTAACAACCCTCCAGGCAAGCTTCAATGCCATACAATTCTCCTTCCGTGGCCTCCAATTGCTCTTAAATACAAGTAAAACTAAATGCATGCTCTTCAACCGATCGCTACCTGCACCTACCCGCCTGTCCAACATCACTACTCTGGACGGCTCTGACTTAGAATACGTGGACAACTACAAATACTTAGGTGTCTGGTTAGACCGTAAACTCTCCTTCCAGACCCATATCAAACATCTCCAATCCAAAGTTAAATCTAGAATTGGCTTCCTATTTCGCAACAAAGCATCCTTCACTCATGCTGCCAAACATACCCTTGTAAAACTGACCATCCTACCAATCCTCGACTTTGGCGATGTCATTTACAAAATAGCCTCCAATACCCTACTCAACAAATTGGATGCAGTCTATCACAGTGCAATCTGTTTTATCACCAAAGCCCCATATACTACCCACCATTGCGACCTGTACGCTCTCGTTGGCTGGCCCTCGCTTCATACTCGTCGCCAAACCCACTGGCTCCATGTCATCTACAAGACCCTGCTAGGTAAAGTCCCCCCTTATCTCAGCTCGCTGGTCACCATAGCATCTCCCACCTGTAGCACACGCTCCAGCAGGTATATCTCTCTAGTCACCCCCAAAACCAATTCTTTCTTTGGCCGCCTCTCCTTCCAGTTCTCTGCTGCCAATGACTGGAACGAACTACAAAAATCTCTGAAACTGGAAACACTTATCTCCCTCACTAGCTTTAAGCACCAACTGTCAGAGCAGCTCACAGATTACTGCACCTGTACATAGCCCACCTATAATTTAGCCCAAACAACTACCTCTTTCCCAACTGTATTTAATTTTAATTAATTTATTTATTTTGCTCCTTTGCACCCCATTATTTTTATTTCTACTTTGCACATTCTTCCATTGCAAAACTACCATTCCAGTATTTTACTTGCTATATTGTATTTACTTTGCCATCATGGCCCTTTTTGCCTTTACCTCCCTTCTCACCTCATTTGCTCACATTGTATATAGACTTGTTTATACTGCATTATTGACTGTATGTTTGTTTTTACTCCATGTGTAACTCTGTGTCGTTTTATCTGTCGAACTGCTTTGCTTTATCTTGGCTAGGTCACAATTGTAAATGAGAACTTGTTCTCAACTTGCCTACCTGGTTAAATAAAGGTAAAATAAATCAAATAAAAAAATAAAGATTTGTTGAAGTTATTGTTCTGTTAACTGTGGATATGAACCCACCACAAACAGGAACTAGGCTAACTCAGTTCACTAGACATTTGTGTTCAGTTGGTGGTGGATCAGTAGTACTGACCATCAGCTGAACCTGTCTCCTTTCACCTGCATGGCTGCTTAGGTGGCCATGACATTATCAGGTGGCTCTACTTCCTGTTTCCTTCACATACAACTGTGTCCTGGTTTCCATCTCATTGAATAGGTAAACATATGCAGGTCACATGCTGTGGCTGGAGATAAAGGAGGGAAAACAAGACCGGTGAAAGCAACATGATGGATGCGTAGCTTATATCAGATTTTTGCTTTCACCTGTAGTTCTTTGCTATCAATGTAAAAGAGGACAGGTTCCTACAGAATTAATTCAATATTGTAGCTACTTCAGTTACGGTTTTTATTTTCTATATGCTCTTATAACCTTGTATACAAAGACTTCTGTATAAAGACTTAAAGATGGCCTATTCAAGGCTAGAACGTTAGATTTCTCTCCCCATTGTAGGGTCACTGCTGGGTAACACACACACACTGGTTACTGGGCGCCAAGGCAGGGCCATCCGCAGTGTCATCTTACAGACACTGACTCTTCTGATGAACACAGGCTGTCACACACTCTGACATAAGCTATTCAATCCCTAGCGATAGAGCTGCCAGCATAGTTTGACTATGACAACAAAACACTGAACAGGACCAGGAGTGATGCTTCCGGATACATTAACTTGACCATACAATAACTTCTCCACTGGCAGTGGTCGAAAAAATACCAAATGGTAATACTTGAGTAAAGATATCTTAATAGAAAATGACTCAACTGAAAGTCACCCAGTAAAATACTAAGTCAGTAAATGTAATTGCAAAAATATACCTAAGTATCAAAGTATAAGTCATGTCAAAGTGCTTATATTAAGCAAACCAGACAGCACAATTGTCTTTTTGTGTGTGTGTTTTTTACAGCTAGCCAGGGGCACACTCCAACACTCAGACATCATTTACAAATGAAGCATTTTACTTTAATGAGTCCGCCAGATCAGTAGGGATGCCCAGGGATGTTCTCTTGATAAGTGCGTGAATTTCCGTGAGCAAGACTTTTAAACAGGTCAACAGACGGACTACCAGGATGTGTCCCTGAGCATGCACAGACCAACTGGCAAGTGTCTTCACTGACAACCTTTCCCTGACCAAGTCTGCAATGCTTACATGTTTCAAGCAGACCCCCATAGTCCCTGTGCCCAAAAAAGCGAAGGTAACCTGCCTAAATGACTATCGCCGTGTAGCATTCACGTCAGTAGCCATGAAGTACTTTGAAAGGCTGGTCATAGCTCACATCAACACCATCATCCCAGAAACCCTAGACCCACTCCAAGTCGCATACCGTCCCAACAGATCCACAGATGAAGCAATCTCAATTGCACTCCACCCTGCCCTTTCCCATCTGGACCAAAGGTTTATTGACTACAGCTCAGCATTCACAATAGTGCCCACAAAGCTCATCACTACGCCAAGGACCCTGGGACTAAACACCTACCTCTGCAACTGGATCATGGACATCCTCACGGGCCCACCAGGCCTGGGCTCTAATGTTTACTTACCCTACATTACTCATCTCATATGTATATACTGTACGGTATACCATCTACTGCATCTTGCCATCTTGATGTAATTAAATGTATCACTAGCCACTTTAAACAATGCCACTTTATATAATGTTCTCATACCCTACATTACTCATCTCATATGTATATACTGTACGCTATACCATCTACTGCATTTTGCCATCTTGATGTAATGTATCACTAGCCACTTTAAACAATGCCGTTTAATATTGTAATGAAACACCAGGGAGTAGGTCTCGAACCCTCGACCTTTTAGCCCGAGGCCCGGCGCGCTATCGACTGTGCCGCAAAAGCATTACACTACTCTACTCCTTTCAAAGAACGCGTCCTCGCGCTAGTTTGCACACGCACTGTCGTGGATGCAAGGTCCGATCACGTCTGACACCAGTGTAATGAAACAGCAGGGAGCAGGTCTCGAACCCTCGACCTCGAGGTCCGGCGCGCTATCGACTGTGCCGCAAAAGCATGCTCGTGAGGCGGTCGATTTCCGCGCTTATAAACCCAGGGTCGTTACAATATGTTTTCATACCCTACATTACTCAAACCATATGTATATACTGTACTCTATACCATCTACTGCATCTTGCCTATGCCGTTCGGCCATCACTAATTTATATATTTGTATGTACATATTCGTATTCATGCCTTTACACTTGTGTGTATAAGGTAGTTGTGAAATTGTTAGGTTATATTACTTGTTAGATATTACTGCATGGTCGGAACTAGAAGCACAAGCATTTCGCTACACTTGCATTAACACCTGCTAACCATGTGTATGTGACAAATACATTTGATTTTGTGTAGGCCTAATAACAATCGCAGAATACCATTACAATAAACGTAGGTGTTTGGATGAATGTGCGCGGGTTGCCTTAAGAAGCACCTTTTGAAAGACTGCTAGTTCAATCTTCTCGGTGTAACAGTTGGGATAAAGAGAAAAATCTGAGTACAACGCATCTCATCCCTGGATTGGGGTACATTTTCCAAGCTCCCCATTGCCTTAATCTACACAGTTATGTTGTCCGACCCTAGTGCAGCTGTAAAGAAGTGGGTCGGATCTGCTGGCTACACATGGATACAACACTTGTTGATACATTAGCTAATTAGCATGTCATGTCAAGGTGACTTCCAGAAGGTGACCAATACTACAAGTTATTTCTACCTCGCCCATCGAAATATATTTTACTTTATTTTACAAGTTTTAACTAGCGCCATGCTATTGTTGCCAGCGTAAATGAGCTCGCTGGAATGGTTTAGGACAACTGACTCAACCTAATCCATTCGTCTCAACTCTCAGCTGCGCGACACACGTCATCAATTTGGGCACCAAGCGTGTCCGTATAGCCTCTCCCAGATTTCTACCTGATTTGACGTTTCGTAGCAGGTTAGAAGAATTATGTTAAGGTTAGGAAAATAGTTATGGTTACAAAAGCTGCATCCCATCTCTTCGAAACCTACAACCTGGGCCACTGGCTGCGATACCACGCGGGCGTGGCCACGTAACCCCACCCATAAATCTCTCTGAGCGGGTGCTTATGTGCTTGTTCTGTTTGTGTTTGCGCAGTGAAGCGAGAAGGGCACAGAAAACAGTGCGGGGTTGCTATGATTTTTGTTTAGTTCGATATGTAGCTTTGTAGTAGTCAACCAACCCAACAGCCAGTCTCGACTCGATTAACAGGGGTAAATTCAACATAACGCTCGAGTCAAAGCAAACTCAAAGCCGGAGCCTACCGGGTTATTTACGGGATGAAATAAGTCACCTCGCCACCATCGGGAGGTGGGAGTGTTGGGGTCGCCGTCCGTGTATCGCGAACGGGGTTGCGAGACTGACGGGCGGTCAGCCTGGTCCAACTTTGCCGAACGAACAAAGCCGCCAAATTCACTGACTGGGTCCCCGGGAGCAAGCAGCAGGGAGATCAGTCAACATGGTCAAGTCTTTCTTCCCGCTGAAGAAACTGAGACGGAGTGGGAAACATATGCTGTTCTTAGTTCTACTGATGTTGGGAGCTTTCGCTGTCTACCACGAGTTTGTTGCTACTAAGGCGTGGAGGAGCACCAAGAGCCGTGAGTAGGCTATCATGGATGGCTTTCTGAACCATTACTATGATGATCAACAAGTGTGTGTGTGTGTGTGTGTGTGTGTGTGTGTGTGTGTGTGTGTGTGTGGTTCATCAACTGTATTGCCAAATGAGCTAACTTGATAGTTTTTCACCAATTCTAGGGTATTTTATCAATGGTACATTCCATAGTGTCATTGCATGGTGGGGCCTATTCTGCAAGGTGGAAAATAAACACTTACTCTCCACTGTAGTCAACAACTTTTTCAAATCCTGTGTTGTAAGGACTAAGAACTTTCTAGCCAACTTTAGAAAAATGTAAGGTGTGGCTGATGGGCTGCTGACATGAGAGTTACAGGACTGTCCCATACTCTGCAGGTGATCACACACACTGCCTACACAACGAGACAACTCATCTGGGAGTTCCCTTTTCCCTTAGTTCTGAATGCTGATAATAGTGTAGTGCAGTCAGAGTCAACCATTCAACATAACTACAACAACACTGCACACACTGTGATGAAGTTGTTGAAACATCAAAACTGGAAATATGACATGCAAACACAACCATACAAGTGTCCAGACACAGTATGTGGGACGTGTGTGTACATGTTGGTCTTTGTTGAGTGGCGCTTCTTTCCATTTGCCCTTGTACCTGCTATCACTAGTACACAAACTTGTTTGTAGCAGTGGTAGCCTCATACCTGGGGCTGGAGGGGGCAGAGCTTTGGAACGCTGCTGTCAATACACACACACTCCCGTAAAGATGGCCCTCCTAACCCCATCCCCCCTCTCTCACACACCCTCAAACGCACAGTTCTGGTTCAAGAGGTGTGTGTGCATTTGTAAAGGAGAGAACATGAATAATATCAAATCAAATTTATTTATATAGCCCTTTGTACATCAGCTGATATCTCAAAGTGCTGTACAGAAACCCAGCCTAAAACCCCAAACAGCAAGCAATGCAGGTGTAGAAGCACGGTGGCTAGGAAAAACTCCCTAGAAAGGCCAAAACCTAGGAAGAAACTTAGAGAGGAACCAGGCTATGTGGGGTGGCCAGTCCTCTTCTGGCTGTGCCGGGTGAAGATTATAACGGAACATGGCCAAGATGTTCAAATGTTCATAAATGACCAGCATGGTCGTATAATAATAAGGCAGAACAGTTGAAACTGGAGCAGCAGCACGGTCAGATGGACTGGGGACAGCAAGGAGTCATCATGTCAGGTAGTCCTGGGGCATGGTCCTAGGGCTCAGGTCCTCCGAGAGAGAGAAAAGAAAGAGAGAAGGAGAGAATTAGAGAACAGGACACCGAATAGGACAGGAGAAGTACTCCAGATATAACAAACTGACCCTAGCCCCCTGACACAAACTACTGCAGCATAAATACTGGAGGCTGAGACAGGAGGGGTCAGGAGACACTGTGGACCCATCCGAGGACACCCCCGGACAGGGCCAAACAGGAAGGATATAACTCCACCCACTTTACCAAAGCACAGCCCCCACACCACTAGAGGAGGTGTAATACACCTCCTTCTGGACATGGAGACATACAGTTGAAGTCGGAAGTTTACATACAATTTAGCCAAATACATTTAAACTCAGTTCACACTCCCTGACTTTTAATCCTAGTAAATTGCCCTGTCTTAGATCAGTTAGGGTCACCACTTTATTTTAAGAATGTGAAATGTCAGAATAATAGTAGAGAGAATGATTTATTTCTTTCATCACATTCCCAGTGGGTCAGAAGTTTACATACTAATTGAGTGTATTTGGTAGCATTGCCATTAAATTGTTTATCTTAGGTCAAATGTTTCGGGTAGCCTTCCACAAGCTTCCCCCAATAATTTGGGTGCATTTTGGCCCATTCCTCCTGACAGAGCTGGTGTAACTGAGTCAGGTTTGTAGGCCTCCTTGCACATGCTTTTTAAGTTCTGCCCATATTTCTATAGGATTGAGGCTACGGCTTTGTGATGGCCACTCCAATATCTTGACTTTGTTGTCCTTAAGCCATTTTGCCACAACTTTGGAAGTATGCTTGGGGTCATTGTCCATTTGGAAGACCCATTTGCGACCGAGCTTTAACTTCCTGACTGATGTCTTGATGTTGCTTCAATATATCCACATCATTTTCCTCATCATGACGCCATCTATTTTGTGAATTTCACCAGTCCATCCTGCAGCAAAGCACCCCCCACAACATGATGCTGCCACCCCCGTACTTCACGGTTGTGATGGTTAACTTTGGCTTGCAAGCCTCCTCCAAACATAATATAATTTTCATCACACCAGAGGACATTTCTTCAAAAAGTATGATCTTTGTCCCCATGTGCAGTTGCAAACCGTAGTCTGGCTTTTTCATGGCAGTTTTGGAGCGGCCTTTCAGGTTATGTTGATATAGGACTCGTTTTACAGTGGATATAGATACTGGAGGAAACGGGTACAAAAGTATCTTCAATGTCCTTTGCTGTTTTTCTGGGATTGGTGCGAAAAGTGCAAATCAAAGTACGTTCATCTCTAGAAGACAGAACGCGTCTCCTTCCTGACCGGTATGACCGCTGCGTAGGCCCATGGTGTTTATACTTGCGTACTATTGTTTGTACAGATGAACGTGGTACCTTCAGGCGTTTGGAAATTGCTCGCAAGGATGAACCAGACTTGTGGAGGTCTAGAAAATTATTTTTCTGTGTTCTGATTTTCATTTGATTTTCACATGTCAATCAAAGAGGCACTGAGTTTGAAGGTAGGCCTTGAAATACATCCACAGGTACACCTCCAATTGACTCAAATGATGTCAATTAGCCCATCAGAAGTTTCTAAAGCCATGACATAATTTTCTGGAATTTTCCAAGCTGTTGAAGGGCACTGTCAACTTAGTGTATGTAAACTTCTGATCCACTGGAATTGTGATACAGTGAAATAATCTGTCTGTAAACAATTGTTGGAAAAATTAGATGTCCTAACCGACTTGCCAAAACTATAGTTTGTTAACAAGAAATTTGTGGAGTGGTTGAAAAACAACTTTTAATGACTCCAACTTAAGTGTCTTAAACTTCTGACTTCAACTGTATCTTCATCACTAAGGGACAGCGATACGCCAAGCCTCATAAAGGAGCTGCCTTAGAAGGTACACACAGTGCATTCCTGAGCCTCCTCACAATGGGGAGTGGGGACATCACCCTCTGAGTATGTGTGTCTGTATAGTGATGGGACAAATGTTGTATATCGGATGTTGGTCTATGTGCCCATACACCTATGGAGAGGAGAGAGACATACAATCATGGGAAGAGGGAAAGGAGGAGGATAGTATAGGAGGGGGTTGAGGTAGGGAGAGAGACTACTGCTGCTCTGGAAGTCTGTCATTATCACACGGGTGGAGAGTAGCTCTCGAAAACCCTACTCCATGTGTTGGGTTTTCAGCAGTTAGTCACCCACATTTGGCTCCATGTGAACTACAATTCCCACGCTGTGTTTTAACATTTAGAAAAGTCTATATTCATTGTTTAAACCGGTTTTCGAAACATTTGCAGATATCTTTGATATCAGCGAGAAATAAAAAAGACAATTACTGTAGAAGTTTTGCACTGATCCACAAGCTGTGTGCCTCAAGTGGATTGACTACACTTCCTCCCCAGTTATGGCTTACACACAGGTGTCCGGAGCACGTTATATAGCTAAATAGCACAGGTGGCTGTCTACGTCTTCCGTAAACAAGAGATGTAACATGGAGATATATGGTTAGTGTTCCCACACAGCCATAAAAAGGTGTATAGTAATTTAACTGATATGAAAAGATGCTGTATTGTTTTTAGAAACATAAGTAACGTAAGCGATGCATGTTAATGTATAGAACAAGCATCAAGGCTCTTCACTATGCAGGTCTACAATTTTGTTTCTGGTGTCCTTTGACAGCTCTTTGGTCTTGGCCATAGTGGAGTTTGGAGTGTGACTGTTTGTATGTGACCAAATACTTATTTTCCACCATAATTTGCAAATAAATTCATAAAAAATCCTACAATGTGATTTTCTGTATTTTTTTGTTCTTCTCATTTTGTCTGTCATAGTTGAAGTGTACCTATGATGTAAATTACAGGCCTCGTCTTTTTAAGTGGGAGAACTTGCACAATTGTTGGCTGACTAAATACTTTTTTTGCCCCAATGTACACACAGGGTAGCCTAATTTTGTGTTTTTTTGTTGTTGTACGTGCCTGGTTTGTGTTTCTGAGTCCAGAAGGCTGGTGTTCATTCTCAGACCTGATTCCTAGGCTTGAGCTCTCTGGGCTAACATGGTCTTGAATCGAGCAGACAACCCTTATTGGAACATCAGCCATAGAGGGTTGTATTTGGAAGCGAGGAGTGTGTGCTTACCCTTTACATTCATATAAGGGTTGATAAATGCAGATTTGGACTCTAAGTGCCTAAATTGGAACATAATGGCTGTACAGTAACATGCTATACATGACCTCAAAGCTCTGGCTCTGCACTTCAGTGCTGTTAGAGTCCTGAACTTCCACTTGTCGTGCAACAATAAGTTGGTCCAACTCATCCCGGTTATTGTTCAACTTTTGCAAATTTGTTGTCTAAGTGAGAGAAATGCTGTACATTTAAGATGACTCTATGTACACTTAAACAAAATATAGAGCTGTGACATGTAAAGTGTTGCCCCCCCCCCCACACACACCTACATCCTGATATTACCAGGTTCTGACTACTAGATGGTGCTGTTCCTGCTCTTAGGTAAATTGTTTACTTACCTTGTCCATAGACTGCTTACAGGGTATGACAGCCATCCATGCTTTGGTTTTGTTTACCTGGCCACTGTTTCAGATGGTACATTTTTTGCATTTGTTGCGCAAATCCAATGCACGTCAGTGGTACCTAATTTTAGCACTTTCACGCTTCATATCCAAATCATCTTTAAATAACGTCATTGAGCTGCACACTTTTTAAAAAGAAAAGTTACATTTTTATACTTCAGGATGATTTGAACATGAAGTGTGAAAATGCTGATATTGGTACCATTAACTTGCATTGGATTTGTGCCACAAAGACTGCAAAGTCAGCATTTGAAACCAGGGGTTGGATCTGGGTCAGGGATACACCAGCTTGTTAGCCAGCTTGTCCATCGTTAATCCAACTCTCAGTAGTTCAAAGACATTCAAAGTTCCTTAATAGAAGCCACTCCCCTGTTGGTATATTTCTGTCGGCCAAATTCCAATAATGCATGTCATAACAACATGCTCTGAGCTTCAAGCCAGCCGTCCTCCTCCACTCTCGCTTTCTCCCCACCAAAATGTCAGTCTTTCGTGCCCTACACTTGTCTGTCCAATGCATGTAAACAATAGCTTGCCCCCTACATAGTAAGCTGCTCTATCCTCACTGATTTGGTGAAAATAATTTGAAGTCGAGCTAAATGTTAACGTTTGATTTCAGAGGTTTAAAAAGGAACAATATACACTGAGTGTGCAAAACATGTACATTTATTTATTTTTATTTCACCTTTATTTAACCAGGTAGGCAAGTTGAGAACAAGTTCTCATTTACAATTGTCACCTGGCCAAGATAAAGCAAAGCAGTTTGACACATGCAACAACACAGAGTTACACATGGAGTGAAACAAACAGTCTATAATACAGTAGAAACAAGTCTATATATACGATGTAAGCAAATGAGGTGAGATAAGGGAGGTAAAGACAACAAAAAAAAGGCCATGGTGGCGAAGTAAATACAATATAGCAAGTAAAACACTGGAATGGTAGATTTGAAGTGGAAGAATGTGCAAAGTAGAAAAAGATAATGGGGTGCAAAGGAGCTAAATAAAATAAATACAGTAGGGGAAGAGGTAGTTTGGGCTAAATTATAGATGGGCTATGTACAGGTGCAGTAATCTGTGATATATATATATATATACCTACCTACCTGCTGGAGCGTGTGCTACAGGTGGGTGATGCAATGGTGACCAGCGAGCTAAGGGGGGACTTTACCTAGCAGGGTCTTGTAGATGACCTGGAGCCAGTGGGTTTGGCGACGAGTATGAAGCGAGGGCCAGCCAATGAGAGCGTACAGGTCGCAATGGTGGGTAGTATATGTGGCTTTGGTTACAAAACGGATGGCACTGTGATAGACTGCATCCAATTTGTTGAGTAGGAGGCTGTTTGGAGGCTGTTTTGTAAATGATATCGCCGAAGTCGAGGATTGGTAGGATGGTCAGTTTTACAAGGGTATGTTTGGCAGCATGAGTGAAGGATGCTTTGTTGCGAAATAGGAAGCCAATTCTAGATTTAACTTTGGATTGGAGATGTTTGATGTGGGTCTGGAAGGAGAGTTTACAGTCTAACCAGACACCTAGGTATTTGTAGTTGTCCAGAGTAGTGATGTTGGGCAGGTGCAGGCAGCGATCGGTTGAAGTGCATGCATTTAGTTTTACTTGTATTTAAGAGCAATTGGAGGCCACGGAAGGAGAGTTGTATGGAATGGAAGCTTGCCTGGAGGGTTGTTAAGTGTCTAAAGAATGGCCAGAAGTATACAGAATGGTGTCGTGCTCTACATGCTCTTTCAATGACAGTCTGACCAGGTGATTTCAGTTGAAGGCTATGATCCCTTACTAATGTCACTTGTTAAATACACTTTGATCAGTGTAGATGAAGGGGAGGAGACAGGTTAAAGAAGGATTTTTAAGCCATGAGACAATTGAGACATGGATTGTGTATGTATGCAATTCAGAGGGTAAGACAAAATTTTCAAGTGCCTTTGAACGTGTTGTGGTAGTAGGTGCCAGGTGCACCAGTTTGAGCGTGTTAAGAGTTGCAACGCTGCTGGGTATTTTATGCTCAACAGTTTCCCGTGTGTATCAAGTGTGATCCACCACCCAAAGGACATCTAGCCAACTTGATACAACTGTGGGAAGCATTGTAGTTAACATGGGCCAGCATCCTTGTGGAATGCTTTCGACACCTAGTAGAGTCCATTTTCGGACGAATTGAGGCTGTTCTTAAATCAAATCAAAGTTTGTTTGTCACGTGCGCCGAATACAACTGGTGTAAACCTTACAGTGAAATTCTTACTTACAGGCTCTAACCAATGGTGCCAAAAAAAGGTGTGTGTGGTAAGTAAAGAAATTAAACAACAGAAAGACATTTGAAAAAAGAGTAGCAAGGCTATATACAGACACCTGTTAGTCAGGCTTATTGAGGTAGTATGTACATGTAGGTATCGTTAAAGTGACTGCATATATGATGAACAGAGTAGCAGAAGCGTAAAAAGAGGGGGTGGTGGGAAACAATGCAGAGAGCCCGGTTAGCCAATGTGCGTAAGCACTGGTTGGTCGGGCCAATTTAGGTAGTATGTACATGAATGTATAGTTAAAGTGCAGCGTAAAAGAGGGGTTGGGTATGGGGGTGGCACACAACGCAAATAGTCTGGGTAACCATTTGGTTACCTGTTCAGGAGTCTTATGGCTTGGGGGTAAAAACTGTTGAGAAGCATTTTTGTCTTAGACTTGGCACTCCGGTATTGCTTGCCATGCGGTAGTAGAGAGAACAGTCTATGACTGGGGTGGCTGGGCTCTTTGACAATTTTTAGGGCCTTCCTGACACTGCCTGGTGTAGAGGTCCTGGATGGCAGGCAGCTTTGCCCCAGTGATGTACTGGGCCGTACGCACTACCCTCTGAAGTGCCTTGCGGTCGGAGGCTGAGCAAATGCCGTACCAGGCGGTGATGCAACCGGTCAGGATGCTCTCGATGTTGCAGCTGAAGAACCTTTTGAGGACCCATGCAAAATCTTTTTAGTTTCCTGAGGGGGAATAGGCTTTATCGTGCCCTCTTGACGACTGTCTTGATGTGTTTGGACCATTCTAGTTTGTTGATGATGTGGACACCAAGGAATTTGAAGCTCTCAACCTGCTCCACTACAGCCCCGTCGATGAGAATGGGGACGTGCTCGGTGCTCCTTTTCCTGTAGTCCACAATCATCTCCTTAGTCTTGGTTACATTGAGGGATAGGTTGTTATTCTGGCACCACCCAGCCAGGTCTCTGACCTCCTCCCTATAGGCTGTCTCGTCGTTGGCGGTGATCAGGCCTAACACTGTTGTGTCGTCAGTGAACTTAATGATGGTGTTTGAGTCGTGCCTGGCCATGCAGTCGTGGGTGAACAGGGAGTACAGGAGGGGACTGAGCATGCACCCCTGGGGAGCTCCAGTGTACAAAATAATTTACAAATATCGCAAAAAAACCCACATAATAGCACAATTGGTTAGGAGACCGTAAAACGGTGGCCATCTCCTCCGGCGCCATCTTGAGGGCAAAAGGGGGTGTGCAACTCAATCTTAGGAAGCTATCCTTAATGTTTTGTTCACTCAGTGTAAAAAGTTACTTTTGGGGTTAGATCTGGTTCAGAACCCCTGTTTCAAACAGTGGCCAACAAACCCAAATCATGGGTTGCTGTCATACCTTGTTCATGGACTGCTTCCAGGCTGAAACCAATAATGTACTTTTTTTTTAAACTATCCCGAGTGGCGCAGCTGTCTAAAACACTACATCTCAGTGAAATGGGCATCACTACAGTCCCTGGTTCAAATCCAGGCTGTATCACACCCGGCCGTGATTGGGTCCCATAGGGTGGCGCACAATTGGCCCAGCGTAGTCTGTGTTTGGCCGGGATAGGCCACCATTGTAAATAATTATCCATTTTTTAATTGAGGGGGTGGCGAATATTCAAACTTGTTTAACCTAATAGAAGGAACACCAGCATCTAGTGGTGAGAACCTGTTAATAACAGGATGTGGGATGGGACATAAGCCCAACTACCGAAATTACTTTTTTATTTCTGAAAAGGGGAAGCAAAAACATCACCACATTACATAGGATGAATTAACAATAGCCCCCAAGCCGCAGCTCCATACTACTTGTCAGACACAGAGAACTGATACTACACTGAACAAAAATATAAACTCAACATGTAAAATGTTGGTGCCATGTTTCATGAGCTGAAATAAGATCCCAGAAATGTTCCATATGCACTAAAATTGCATTTGTCTTACATTCTTTGCACAAATTTGTTTACATCCCTGTTAGTGAGAATTTTTCTTTTTGCCAAGATAATCTATCCACCTGACGCGTGGCACATCAAGAAGCTGATTAAACAGCCTGATCATTACACAGGTGAAACTTTGCTGGGGCCAATTTAAAGGTCGCTCTAAACTGTGCAGTTTTGTCACACAACACAATGCCACAGATGTCTTAAGTTGAGGGAGTGTGCAATTGGCATGCTGAGTGCAGGAATGTCCACCAGAGCTGTTGCCAGAGAATTGAATGTTAATTTCTCTACCAAAAGTTGCCTCCAATGTCGTTTTAGAGAATTTGGCAGTACGCCCAACAATGCCAGCCCAGGACCTCCACATCTAGCTTCTTCACGTTCGGAATCATCTGAGACCAGCCACCTGGACAGCTGATGAAACTGAGGAGTATTTATGTCTGTAATAAAGCTCTTTTGTGGGGAAAAACTCACTCTAGAAGGCCAGCATCCTGGAGTCGCCGCTTCACTATTGACATTGAGACGGTTTCTGAAACTAGACATTCTAATGTACTTGTCCTCTTGCTCAGTTGTGCACCGGGGCCTCCCACTCTTTCTATTCTGTTAGAGCCAGTTTTTGCTGTTCTGTGAAGGGTGTAGTACACAGCGCTGTATGAGATCTTCAGTGTCTTGGCATTTTCTCACATGGAATAGCCTTCATTTCTCAGAACAAGAATAGACTGACGCGTTTCAGAAGAATTGTCATTGTTTCTGGCCATTTTGAGCCTGTAATTGAACCAACAAATGCTGATACCTCAGATACTCAACTGGTCTAAAGAAGGCTAGTTTTATTGCTTCTTTAATAAGTACAACAGTTTTCAGCTGTGCTAACATAATTGCAAAAGGGTTTTCTAATTATCAATTAGCCTTTTTAAAATGATAAACTTGGATTAGTTAACACAACGTGCAATTGGTTTGATGGTTGCTGATAATGGGGCTCTGTTCGCCTATGTAGATATTCCATAAAAAATCTGCCGTTTCCCGCTACAATATTAATTTACAACATTAACAATGTCTACACTGTATTTCTGATCAATATGTTGTTTTAATGGACAAATATGCTTTTCTTTCAAAAACAACATTTGTGACGCCAAACCTTTGAATTGGTGTGGGGGTCCGTGGGTGGCTTTTGACCAGTCCTTTCGTTTACTCAACTTTAGAACAATGAGCTAAACATTTGTCCAATTTGGATGTTAGGTACTCTATTTCTTGACATTATATGAATCCTATAAATTACAATTGTATCATTTAAATTTAATCCATTATGTTCATTTCAAAGAGATCAAATTCTATTTCAACAAGATAATGTTGCAGGAATGCTAATGTTTCTAAGAAAATTAACAATTTCAGAACAATCTGAAATGGTGGGTGTTTAAAATCTTTGCTTTATAAGGTGGAATGACTCCTTATCCCTAGCCATATAGGCCAATTCCCATGACCACAAAGGGTTAAATAGGGCTGGCGCTGTAATTGTATGATCGTGTAACTGACGATGATGGATGAAGACAGTCATGAAAATAACCGTAAAATATATACTGTATGTATAAATCTATATATTTTAGCTTTATGAACATTTTCAAATGGACTAACTTAACCCAAGAGCAGTAAAGGTAAGCCTGGTTCACATCTAACAGCTGATAAGAGGAGAAAAGAAATTGTATTTTAAATTAAATTTTTACGTTGTGTAACAAACAAACTGCTGACTGAAGGGCTGCAGCGGCGTTGACATGAATTTGAGACAATTTCCGTGGTGACATTGACTCTTTACAAAGGGATGAAACTTTGCTGTTACTTGTTTTAGCAAGGTTTTGTAGCAAACGAGTATCATGAAATGCATTCACCCAATCCATGGCTTTACCAAAAACAGGGTTTAGACTTGACAGTTCATGCAGCTTTAGTGTTCTGATCATGGAATTCCAAACGCGTCATGCCTCTACACCTACATTTTAAATATCTACCCTGTCCGCAGTGGGCATTTCCCCCGCGCTATATTCAAATGACTATGAATTTTACAAACGGTGGAATATGATAATTGAACAGATGGCAGTGGCTAACTAGATTCGTGTGCATGTGTCATTTCCTTTTTTATGAGCTGATTGTGTGATAACAGATGATTTAACCATAGCCCCTCTAGTAATTTAATAGGATCTCTGTTATCCCTAACAGTTCCATAATGGGGCAGCAGGTAGCCTAGGGGTTAGTGCATTGGGCCACTAACTGAAAGGTTGCTGGTTCGATTACCAGAACCGACAAGGTGAAAGATATGTCTGTGCACTTGAGCAAGGCACTTGCCCCTGTAGCAAATTAGGGTTGCTGTACTAAATGATAGCCATCTGGGATAAATCCAAACCAGTCTGGAATGAATTGCAGTTTATGCATTTCCTGCTTTTAATTATGCAGGAAAATAGAAAGGATGTGATGCATCAGAAATTGTGTAATGGAATTATAGTTAACCTAAAATATTGTCATTTAATTATAATAGTTTTACGGGTTTTGTACCAATTTTCTGTCTAAATAGCCTCAACTCTATGTAAACAGACCATAAATGTCTCATAAATTGTGTTTTCTAGGAAGCTGTGAATGCTATTATGATACAATATCAGCACTTGTTGCATTTCAGCAAGTTTGAATGGAATGTTGGCATATTGGCAGTTCATTTGAAAAATATATGGAATCATTCCTCTAAAACTGGTTAGCTAACACATGTACAGTGCATTTGGAAAGTATTCAGACCCCTTGACTTTTTCCACATTTTGTAACTTTTTGGATTTAATTTAAAAAAATCCTCATTAATCTACACACAATAACCCATAATGGCCAAGCGAAAATGGGTTTAGAATGATATAAAAATCTATTACAAATAAACTTAAGTATTCAAATCAAATGTATTTGTCACATACACATGGTTAGCAGATGTTAATGCGAGTGTAGCGAAATGCTTGTGTTTCTAGTTCCAACAATGCAGTCATAACCAACGAGTAATCTAACCTAACAATTCCAAAACTACTACCTTATACACACACAAGAGTAAAGGGATAAAGAATATGTACACCACGTCTCGTTAATGTCTATTTAGACCCTTTGCTATGAGACTTGAAATTGAGCTCCGGTGCATCCTGTTTCCATTGATCAGGGTACCAAAAATGTCTGCAGCATTGAAGGTCCCCAAGAACACAGTGGCCGCCATCATTCTTAAATGGAAGAAGTTTGGAACCACCAAGATTCTTCCTAGAGCTGGCCGCCCGGCCAAACTGAGCAATCGGGGGAGAAGGGCATTGGTCATGGTGGTAACCCGATGGTCACCCTGAAAGTGCTCCAGAGTTCCTCTGTGGAGATGAGAACCTTCCAGAAGGACAACTATCACTGCAACACTCCACAAATCAGACCTTTATGGTAGAGTGGCCAGACGGAAGCCACTCCTCAGTAAAAGGCACATGACAGCCAGCTTGGAATTTACCAAAAGGCACCTAATGACTCTGACCATGAGAAACCAGATTCTCTGGTCTGATGACACCAAGATTGAACTCTGGCCTGAATGCCAAGCGTCACGTCTGGAGGAAACCTGGCACCATCCCTACGGTGAAGCATGGTGGTGGCAGCATCATGCTGTGGGGATGTTTTTCAGAAGCGGGGACTGTGACACTAGTCAGGATTGAGGCAAAGATGAACGGAGCAAAGTACAGAGGGATCCTTGATGAAAACCTGCTCCAGAGTGTTCAGGACCTCCGACTGGGGCAACGGTTCACCTTCCAACAGGACAATGACCCTAAGCACACAGCCAAGACAACTCAGGAGGGAATTCAGAACAAGGCTCTAAATGTCTCAATCGAAAATCTCTGCGGAGACCTGAAAATAGCTGTGCAGCGACACTCCCCATCCAACCTGACAGAGCTTGAAAGGATCTGCAGAGAAGAATGGGAGAAACACTCCAAATACAGGTGTGCCAAGCTTGTAGTGTCATACCCAAGAAGACTCGAGGCTGCAACTGCTGCCGGAGGTGCTTCAACAAAGTACTGAGTAAAGGATCTGAATACTTATGTAAATGATATATTTCTGTTTTTGATTCGTAATGCATTTGCTAAAATTTCAAAAACAGTTTTTGCTTTGTTGTGATGACAAATTTTTAAAAAGTATTTATTTTCGAATAAGGCTGTAACGTAACAATGTGGAAAAAGTCCAGGTCTGAATACTTTCCGACTGCACTATACACTGTAGATCAATTCTTCACATTCATTATTTTACACAATCTTATCACAGCACTGGCAAACCAAAGTTGACCAACTCCCTGACCAACATAAGAATGTTATGTCCATTCTTGTATTCTAATTCTTAATTCTATGGGTTTAACATTTAACTAGACCCTAGAATTGTGTGTCTCTCTCCTTTCTAAAATCTCTTCCCTCCTCTCTCTCTCTCTCTCTCTCTCTCTCTCTCTCTCTCTCTCTCTCTCTCTCTCTCTCTCTCTCTCTCTCTCTCTCTCTCTCTCTGCAGGTTTCAGTCTTGCTAGTGAGGATAGCCTCGGGAGAATTCCTACCCAAGAGAGATTGGTAAGGATGGGGGGGGGGGGGGGATAGTATGAAGAGGGTAAGAGCGTGTAGGAGACGGGTGTGTATGGGAAAGAATTTGTCACATACCAGTTATCACAAAATATAATTAGTTGCTTCATCTGTGCGTTTTCCAGTTTGGAGGTGATGCGAGTGAGGATTCAGAACCCTGGCGTTCCAGCTACACCCCACAGCCCTGGAGGCCAGAGGTACGCTCTCTTATTCACATCACAGGAAGCATCCACAACCTGCCCAGGCTTGCTCACCCCCCCCTTGTGTGTGTATTTAGGCCCTAGTGTATAGTAGTAATCAGTGTTTGAGCAGAATCTAAGTAGGAGTCCTCATGTTTCTTTTATATCATGGTGTGCTGCTGTGCTAAGTTGGTAGAATCTCATATAAAAGGCTTCACCACTTTAACTTAAAATGTCCTTGTTTTTGAAAGAAAAGCTTTTTTTTTTGTCCAGTAAATAACATCAAATTGATCAGAAATACAGTGTAGACATTGTAAATGACTATTGTAGCTGGAAACGGCCTATTTATTTATATATATAAAAAATTATTTTTTAAATATAATATCTACATAGATAAGCGTACAGAGGCCCATTATCAGCAATCATCACTCCTGTGTTCCAATGGCATGTTGTGTTAGCTAATCCAAGTTTATAATTTTAAAAGGCTAACGGATCATTAGAGAACCCTTTTGCAATTATGTTAGCACAGCTGAAAACTGTTCTGATTAAAGAAGCAATAAAACTGGCCTTCTTTAGACTAGTTGAGTATCTGGAGCATCAGCATTAGTGTGTTCGATTACAGGCTCAAAATGGACAGAAACAACGACCTTTCTTCTGAAACGCGTCGGTCTATTCTTGAGAAATGAATGCTATTCCATGCGAGAAATTTCCAAGAAACTGAAGATCTCGTACAACGCTGTGGACTACTCCCTTCCCAAAAAAGCTCTAACCAGAATAGAAAGAGTGGGAGGCCCCGGTGCACAACTGAGCAAGATGACAAGTACATTAGTGTCTAGTTTGAGAAACAGACGCCTCACAAGTCCCCAACTGGCAGCTTCATTAAATAGTTCCCTGAACAAGGCGGTTAACCCACTGTTCCAAGGCTGCCATTGAAAATAAGAATTTGTTCTTAACTGACTTGCCTAGTTAAATAAAGGTAAAATAAACAACAGTGAAGAAGCAAATCTGGGATGCTGGCCTTCTAGGCAGAGTTGCAATTACAAAGCCATATCTGACTTGCCAATAAAAGATTAAGATGGACAAAAGAACAGACACTGGACAGAGTAACTCTGCCTAAAAGAATACACACAATGGGCTGACTGGGGAGGTAATTTCACACCGTCACAGTCCCGCGATAAGCACTACAGCGCTAATATTCGCATGAACTCTTCACAGTTGTGTTCTGTGGGTGTCACCGAGTAGATTGATATCCCATTTCATTGCTTCAGATTCCAACCTTGTTTAACATGATCTAGTCTAAATATGTCATGATTCCACCAATTGTAACCATCTGCATCACTTTTACATGTATTTTGAAGGGAAACTGCAAATTTACACTATTGTGACTAGCCTCACAACACAACCCGGTCCGGTCGAGCATCACTAGCCAGATGAAGCTAACTGGCTGCTTATAACGTTAGCTTTGGGCAACAGTTAAGTAGCTGGCTAGCTATTTATTTTCATAAACAGGAGTTCAATTTCAATAGGCGAACAACAAGTGGCTACCTAGCTAATACATACAAGGATTTCTAAATCATTGCTAAGAATAATGAAAATGACTGCACTTTCTACTGGTCATTATTTTCAGGCTGGTTGTATTGGTGCTAGCTAGGTACCAAACTAAAGCTAGCTAGCTACCCCAGAAGTTGCGGTCGAACTAATAATGCTTTATTACCAATGTGGTATTGTAAACACATCGTTCGTTCCCGATGTTTGCAGACTTTTTGTACAGCTTTGACAGTGCTACTGTATCTTTTTCACACTCCGACTCAAACGGTGTTAAATAGTATGTATGTCATGAAGCTAATAGCAGTGACGCTATTACTGTGTAACTCCGGTAGGGCGACATCTGAACAACAGGGTGCTTGGTAACGTTGGTGTGTACCGGTGCTCGACCAGTTGCGAAAGCCAACTTCCTCCACGACAGAAAACCGTTGATTGTCAAGGGCATTGAATCCATTATCTTGCCGTTAATGGATTTCGACTTTTGCCTGATCTCGCTGAAATGTTCTTACTCTTTCAAATGACTGCTCGACTTGTTGACTGCTTGAGCCACACAGCAGACATTGTGGGTTAGGAATGCTGTGTTGCACGTGTAGTGCAACATTTAACATGTCGTCATTACGTCATGTACCTACGTTATATAGGTATGCACGTCAGCTTTTACATCGTTTTTTCACATGCCGATGTTGGCATTTTTAGCTAATCGGCTGATTCCGAAATGTTCAGAGGGAACTGGGAGAGAGAGGTTTGACCTTTTTTTTGTTTTGGCCATCTGCTTTTGGAGAATTAAATAATTTACTGTGTCAATGTCCACAACGTGGTTAAAAAAAAGTATTGTACCATTTCCTGGTCTTGTGGAGGACCTGGTAGGAGCCTATCAGATGCTTGCATTGTAGTCCTTCACAGGAATGGGGTTTATTTCTTCCTTTTTCTCCCTCCTTGAGACATGGTTGTTATTGAATGCCTTATGCTGTGTGGTGAGTTACTTCTCTGGTGTCCTTCCATTTCACAAAAAGCACCTTGTTAGTCCTGATCCAACGTATGGTCCCCCTCTCCGCTGTCTTTGTCATGTTTACCTTGGTCTTGGGGAAATCGATGCTGTTAGGACAAATGGTAACACAAGCGCTTAATTTCTTTTTCAAGAGGTCTATGAAAAGTGGATGTAGAACCATCAGATGCGGTGATTGACATATCAGTGGGGGGGTGAAGACCTTGACCTGCAGGGTGTGCTTGCTGGGGTGAGGGGTGGCTCTCAAACCTCATCAAAATCCTCTGCATCCTTCACTCTGTGTTTAATTAATATAAGGATATATTGTTGTAAGACAGACGTAATTACAATGGACTAAATTTACAAAACGACATTGTAAAGTTAAAAACACCAAGCCTAAACTTTCTGTACATTTTTATTCACTCAAATATCATATGAATACACATTAGCTAGCCCATGTCAGCTAAATAAATGACAGTGATACGTTTTCATTTTATAAGGACTGAATGCTAAATTAAGGCTACTGAGCTTGCTAGGACATAACAGATCAATTGGCACTTGGGTGTGAAGTGAGAAACTCAGACTTTTAGCCTAACAATGGCAGGAGAGTTTCACAGCCTCCCCCACCCAAATGCCTTTTGAAGCACCCTCCATCTGTGCAGAGGTTATTACAATACAGTACCCCTGGATTCATCTCTATTTTGAACTGATATGCAGCCAGTAATTGTAAATTACCTCAAAGAAACAGTACTGTTGCTTTGATCACATCAGAAAATATCCTCGCAATCTCCAGAATACAACAGCCACAGGACAACTTTATTTGGACGTCGTAAAGAAACATTCGCCGAAACTGAAGAGATGATTTACAACCTCTTCAAAATGAGACTTGCTAACTAGCTGGGATTTTCTACAAAGAATCTGCCTCCTGAAAAAAGCTTCTCCCAAGGACGTGTGACACCTACTCTCATTGCCTGCTGCACTCCTACTTGGATTCCACCTGGCGATCTGTTCACTATCTGTCCTGGACTGTCCCCCCCCCCCCCCCCCCACCCTCTCTCCCAAGCTTTTGCTTGCCTCCAGCACACACACACTGTTGTGGCAAGTGACTCTGAACTTACAATGGCCCCAAGTTGTTTTCTTTCTTGTGCTTTATGCTATTTACCTCATGACCCCTGCATGCTTTGACTATGAACTTGCCTGTTTACCCAACCGTGGGACACGGACTCTTTTGCCTCCCGTCCTATTCTAACCACCTCCTGCCGGCTTTGTATTTGATGTTACCAGATGAACTTGTACAATATGATCTTGTTGCTATCTAATGCAAATTCAAATGTCATAAATCAACACTGGAGAGCTCTCCCTGTCCTCGGCCGTGCCCTGATTGTATTATTGCTGGTGATATCTGAAAATGTGCCCATACACCCTGGCCCATCTACTGTTGCTAGCCCCAATTCTGACTTGTGCTCTGATATCTGCTTCAAAGCATGGATTTTCTGCATGTTAACACTAGAAGCCTATTGCTTAAAATATATCAATTTAAGGTTTGGGTTCATAGCTCCAATGCAGATGTGTTGGTCATTACTGAGATGTAGTTAAGGAAGAGAGTTTTGAAAACTGATGTTAACCTTTCTGTATATTTTTTTTTTGGGCAAGATAGATCTTCCAAAGTGGCAGTCTTTGCCAAGGAACATCTTCAGTGCTTGGTTGTCTCCACGAAGTCTGTCCCCAAACAATTAGAATTTCTGGTTTTAAGCATTAAACTTTCAAATAGCTCTTTGTTGACTGTTGCTGGGTGCTATTGTCCACCATCAGCACCGGCCTGTACCCTAAATGCCCTTAGCTCTCTCCTGGCCCCTTCCACTAAGTCTGCAATTGTCCAGGTAGGTGACCTAAACTGGGGCATGCTGAAACCACCTGACCAAGTCCTAAAGCAATGGGACTCCCTAAATCTTTCTGAGATTACCAATCCCACAAGGTATGACTCCAAACACCCAGACAAGGCTACTCTACTTGATGTTATCCTCACAAATAATCCTGATAGGCATCAGTTTTTTTTCTGTAATGACCTTTGTGATCACTGTTTTACAGCCTGTGTTTGTAATGGCTGCTCAGTGAAATGACCTCTCCTGCTTTGTCAGACACTTGCTATAAAAACTTTAATGAGCAAGCCTTCCTTAATGTCCTGGCCTCTGTAAATTGGTATAGAATCAGCTTGATCCCCTCTGTCGGAGACTCTTGGACCTTCTTCTTTGATATTTTCAGTGGTATTGTTAACAAACACACGCCCCTAAAGAAAATGAGAATTAAAAACCTGTTCAGTCCCTGGTATGACCATGATCTGGCAGTTACTCCACCTCAAGAACTCCATTTGGTGAAAGGCTCGGCACATTCATACTCAGGCTGACTGGCTCTCGTTCAGGCAAATGAGAAGTAAGTGCACTCAGGCTATCCGGAAGGACAAAGTTAGTTCCTTTAAGGAGCAGTTCTCTCTCTGTGAGTCTAACTCAAAGAAGTTCTTCAAAACGGTTAAAGACCTGGAGAATAAACCCTCCTCACAGCTCCCCCCCCGCTTTGCTACAAAGTTTCTCCCTGCAGGCAGTCAGAGTCCGAGGTGCTGAAGGAGCTCCTTAAACTTGACCCTTTTTCTCTTTAAGGCTTGGTGATGATAGGTTGCTGCCCCTGTCTCTCCTCTCTGGGGAGGTTCCCATTGCTTGGAAGTCAGCCACTGTGTCCTTTATTTAAAGGGGAGATCAAATGGATCCTAACTGTTTTATAGGCCAATTTCTATTTTGCCCTGTTTATCAAAAGTGTAGGAAAAACTTGTCAATAATCAACTGACTGGCTTTCTCGGGTTCTATAATATTCTCTCAGGTATGCAATCTGGTTTCTGCTCAGGCTATGGATGTGACACTGCAACCTTAGGTCCTCAATGTCACTATTGCCCTTGATTCTAAGCAATGTTGTGCTGTTATTTTTATTGACTTGGCCAAAGCTTTTGATACTTTTGACCATTTTGTTTTTGTGAGAGTATTGGTGTCTCTGAGTGGTCTTTGGCCTGGTTTTCAAACTAGCTCCCTCAATGAGTGCAGTGTATAAAATCAGAACATCTGCGGTCTCAACCACTGCCTGTCACCAAGGGAGTAACCCAAGGCTCCATCCTAGGCCCCACGTGCTTCTCAATTTACACCAACAACATAGCTCAGCAGTAGGAAGCTCGTTCATCCATTTTACATGCAGATGATTGTCTTATACTTAGCTGGCCCCTCTCTGGGTTTGTGTTAAACGCTCTACACCAAAATCTTTCTTAATATCCAACAAGCTTTCTCTGCCCTTAACCTTGTTCTGAACACCTCCAAAACAAAGGTCATGTGGTTTGGTAAGAAGAGTGCCCCTCTCCCACCGGTGTGATTACTTCCTCTGAGTGTTTAGCTTCAGGTAGTCACCTCGTACAAGTACTTGGGATTATGGCTAGACGGTACACTGCCCTTCTCTCAGCACATACCAAAGCTGCATGCTAAAATTAAATCTAGACTTGGTTTCCTCTACGGTAATCGCTCCCCTTTTCACCCCAGCTGCCAGAATAACCCTGATTCAGATGACCATCCTGCCATGCTAGATTACGGAGACATAATTTATAGATCGGCAAGTAAGGGTGTTCTCTAATGGCTAGCTGTTTCTTTACCATTCGGCTCCTTATAGGACACATCACTGCACTCTATACTCCTCTGTAAACTGGTTATCTCTGTATACCTGTCGCAAGACCCACTGGTTAATGCTTATTTATAAAACCCTCTAAGGCGTCATTCCCCACTATCTGAGATGACTACTGCAGCCCTCATCCTCCACATACAACAACCGTTCTGCCAGTCACATTCTGTTAAAGGTCCGAGAAGCGCACATCCCTGGGTCGCTCCTCTTTTCAGTTCGCTGCAGCTAGCGACTGGAACAAGCTGCAAAAAACATTCCGACTGGACTTTTAATTTTTTTTATCTCCGTCTCTTCATTGGGACTCAATCATGGACACTCTTACTGACAGTTGTGGCTGCTTCACGTGATGTGTTGTCTCTACCTTATTGCTCTTTGCTGTTGTCTGTGCCCAATAATGTTTGTACCATGTTTTGTGCTGCTACCATGTTGTGTTGCTGCCATGCTATGTTGTGTTCTTAGGTCTCTGTTGTGGTGTGTTCTATTTTTTTATTTTACATTTTTGTGTCCTTTTGGTAGGCTGTCATTGTAAATAAGAATTTGTTCTTTACTAACTTGTCTAGTTAAATAAAATTAGATATGGCAAAATGTATAGAAATGCAAGAAAATGAGCTGTAACTGCAAAATATTCTTGCAAAATTCTCTCCACCAATGAGCGGTGTGAACAGGTGCTTTGGTGATAGGGGTGCGTGGGATGTTCCCCAATGCTGGAAGCGGGGCCCTGAGTGAAAACGTTTGGGAGCACCTGCTATAGGCCACTTTCCTTAAATTATTGGTAGTTATATTTCAAAATAATTTGTCCATTTGTCCACCAGTGTGGCTCTCCGAAATAAGGTTTTAATGACACAAAATATAAGGAACTCGTTCACAAGGCTTCAACCTCCCGTTTTACTTTCATGTTATTGGAAGGCATTTGTTTTTTAGTCTTACTCTAAAGTTTTACAGTATTTTATTATCTAGCCATTGGATGTTCTTAATTTGCTTTTCACCCATTAGACCTATTATTTTGAGATGTATATCATTTGGGCGCATTACATATTCCTCAGCCATACAGAGTCTAGAAAACATTAGCAACACCTTCCTAATCGATTTAGAACCCCCTTTTGCCATCATAACAGCCTTAATTTGTCTGGGCATGGACTACAAGGTGTCATGCATTCCTCAGGGATCCTGGCCAATGTTCACTCCAATGCTTCTCACAGTTAAGTTGGCTGGGTGTCCTTTGGGTGGTGGATCATACTTGATATACACACTGAAAACTGTTGAGCGTGAAAACCCGGCAGCGTTGCAGTTCATGACACACTTAAACCAGTGCACCTGGCAGCTACTACCATACCTCGTTAAAAGGCAAATTTACCCTCAATGGTACACAATCCATATCTCAAGGATTAAAAATCCTTCTTTAACCGGTCTCCTCCCCTTCATCTACACTGATTTGAAGTGGATTTAACATCAAGGGATCATAGCTTTCACCTGGATTCAACTGGTAAGTTTGTCATGAAATGGAGGAACTAACAATAGATGGAATTCAATAAAAATGGTACCATAGAGGCACAGAAAGTTGGCATAAAAATAAATGGAGGAACTTATTCCAGAAAGATCAAGTGTAATATATTATAAAAATAAGGCAAACTGGCTGGAATATGGGGATTTAAACAAAATCTTCAAATGTAGAAATGCTCCCCAAAATAATTAACAGTAACTTGTTACAAATGACTGTTTTTATTTTTATATTTCACCTTTATTTAACCAGGTAGGCTAGTTGAGAACAAGTTCTCATTTACAACTGCGACCTGGCCAAGATAAAGCATAGCAGTGTGAACAGACAACACAGAGTTACACATGGAGTAAACAATTAACAAGTCAATAACACAGTAGAAAAAAAGAGTCTATACATTGTGTGCAAAAGGCATGAGGAGGTAGGCGAATAAATACAATTTTGCAGATTAACACTGGAGTGATAAATGATCAGATGGTCATGTACCGGTAGAGATATTGGTGTGCAAAAGAGCAGAAAAGTAAATAAATAAAAACAGTATGGGGATGAGGAAGGTAAAATTGGGTGAGCTATTTACCAATAGACTATGTACAGCTGCAGCGATCGGTTAGCTGCTCAGATAGCAGATGTTTGAAGTTGGTGAGGGAGATAAAAGTCTCCAACTTCAGCGATTTTTGCAATTCGTTCCAGTCACAGGCAGCAGAGTACTGGAACGAAAGGCGGCCAAATGAGGTGTTGGCTTTAGGGATGATCAGTGAGACACCTGCTGGAGCACGTGCTACGGGTGGGTGTTGCCATTGTGAACTGAGATAAGGCGGAGCTTTACCTAGCATGGACTTGTAGATGACCTGGAGCCAGTGGGTCTGGCGACGAATATGTAGCGAGGGCCAGCCGACTAGAGCATACAGGTCACAGTGGTGGGTGGTATAAGGTGCTTTAGTAACAAAACGGATGGCACTGTGATAAACTGCATCCAGTTTGCTGAGTAGAGTGTTGGAAGCTATTTTGTAGATGACATCGCCGAAGTCGAGGATCTGTAGGATAGTCAGTTTTACTAGGGTAAGTTTGGCGGTGTGAGTGAAGGAGGCTTTGTTGCGGAATAGAAAGCCGGCTTTAGATTTGATTTTAGATTGGAGATGTTTGATATGAGTCTGGAAGGAGAGTTTACAGTCTAGCCAGACACCTAGGTACTTATAGATGTCCACACATTCTAGGTCGGAACCATCCAGGGTGGTGATGCTAGTCGGGCATGCGGGTGCAGGCAGCGAACAGTTGAAAAGCATGCATTTGGTTTTACTAGCGTTTTAAGAGCAGTTGGAGGCCACGGAAGGAGTGTTGTATGGCGTTGAAGCTCGTTTGGAGGTTAGATAGCACAGTGTCCAAGGATGGGCCGGAAGTATACAGAATGGTGTCGTCTGCGTAGAGGTGGATCAGGGAATCACCCACAGCAAGAGCAACATCATTGATATATACAGAGGAGTCGTCCTGAGAATTGAACCCTGTGGCACCCCCATAGACAGCCTGACACTATTTTGAAAGAGGAAGCAAAGTTCTTGAAGCATATGTTTTCGTTTGTCTCTTCAGTCTCTACTAACTGATGTTAATTGTAAGAATTATTTTTCTTCTATTTATCGTATAAAATGAGCTGTACAGAAAGACTGACGTGAAGGCCACATTACAGAAGAGGAACTTCTTGATACAGTTAAATCCTTTAAGTCCGGAGAAACCTTTTTCAACCACTCCTATAAAATTGGTTGACTATCAGATAGGCAGCAAGAAAGTCTGATTTCACTATTACTGAAACAGAACCAAGGTGGTAAATAGAAAGATCGAGTCCACCTAAAAAAACAACTGGAGAACCCTTACACTTCAGCGTTGTGATGCAATAATTCTAGCAAAATGCATAGACTTGAAGGTATTGTCCAATATTATTCTGGAAACAATACAACATGAAAAATGTGGTAAACCAAATCTGTTATTCATAGCTGATTTTTGAAAAGTCCTTGTTTATATATAAATGCCTGGACTATTTTAATTTTGGAGAATCTCTTATACTGTACTATGGGTTAAAGTTATTATACCGACCCCGGGTGTGAAATAGTAAATAATGGCTACTTCTCAGAAAGTATTAAATTGTCAAGAGGAGTAAAACAGGGTTGTCCACTAGCTAACATTAAAATCAGATCCAACAATAATATCAAGGGGCTAGAAATACAGGGCTTGGCCTCCCGAGTGGCACAGTGGTCTAAGCCACTGCATCGCAGTGCTAGCTGTGCCGCTAGAGATCCTGGTTTGAGTCCAGGCTCTGTCACGAAGTCCGGGTTAGGGGAGCGTTTGGCCTGCAGGGATGTTGCTGTCCCGGTGCACACTAGCGACTCCTGTGGTGGGCCGGGCGCAGTGCACGCTGACACGGTAGCCAGGTGCACAAAAACAAAACATGTTAATGAGATCATAAATGGGTCACACATGCAGCTAACAAAAATATAAATGCAACATCCAACAATATTCAAAGATTTTACTGCGTTACAGTTCATATAAGGAAATCAGTCAATTGAAATAAATTAATTAGGCCCTAATCTATGGATGTTACATGACTAGGAATACAGATATGCATGAGTTGGTCATAGATACCTTTTTTTAAAAAGGTAGGGGTGTGGATCAGAATAACACCAGATACTGACTGGTTCTGTCTGCCATCATGCAGTGTGACATCTCCTTCGCATAGAGTTGAGCAGGCTGTTGATTGTGGCCTGTGGAATGTTGTCCCACTCCTCTTCAATGGCTGTGCGAAGTTGCTGGATATTGACGGGAACTGGAACACCCTGTCGTACTCGTCGATCCAGAATTTCCACAACATGCTCAACCTGTGACATGTCTGGTGAGTATGCAGGCCATGGAAGAACTGGGACATTTTCAGCTTCCAGGAAATGTGTATAGATCCTTGCGACAGGGCCGTTTTATTATCATGCTGAAACATGAGGCGATGGCGGCAGATGAATGGCATGGTATCTTTTGTGCATTCAAATTCTTGTCGATACAATTCAATTGTGTGTGTTGTCCGTAGCTTATGCTTGCCCATACCATAATCCCACCGCCACCATGGGGCACTCTGTTTACACCATTGAAATCAGCAAACCGCTCGCCCACACAATGCCATAAAGGTGGTCAGCGGTTGTGAGGCCGTTTCTCTAAATTGACGGCTTATGGTAGAGAAATGACCATTCAGTTCTCTGGCAACAACTCTGGTGGACGTTCCTGCAGTCAGCAATCCAATTGCACACTCCCTCAAATCTTGAGATATCTGTGGCATTGTGTTGTGACAAAACTGCACATTTTAGAGTGGCCGTTTATTGTTCCCTACACGAGGTGCTGTTTAATCAGCTTTGTGATATGCCACATCTGTCCTGTGGATGGATTGGCAAAGGAGGAATGCTCACTAACAGGGATGTAAACAAATGTGTGCACAATTTGAGAGAAATTATATTTTTGTGTGTATGGAACATGTCTGTGAATCTTTTATTTTAGCTCAACACTTTGCATGTTGAGTTTAGATTTTTGTTCACTGTATATGGAAATGTCTGATCTATCCAAAATTATAATTAACTGATTGCAGCAATAGTGCAAAAATGGAGGCAAGTGGGAGAATGTAAGGATCTCGTCTGTAAGCCCTGCATTGAAGACATTGGTTAAAGCAAATTGTGATAAATAAATAAAAGTATACCCGTTTAATTTAAGGAGCAAAAAATTGACAGGTTGCTGAAGTAGTTGGGAAGAAATGTTCGATGTGCCGCTTCCATGGCACAGTTTATGAACTGATGCACAAAACCAAGTTTTGCAATTTCAATTATTATGCAAAATTCTTGCAACCAATAGAATGTTATGCATATGGGGATACAACCATCCCAGCTCTGCAGATTTAGCTGCGAAGACCGACTAATTAGATCACTTGTTTTGGTACTGCCTATATGTAGCTTGTTTCTGGTCGCAGGTTCAGGAATGGCAACAAAAAAAACCTGGAGCTAATATATCAAATAGCATTGCCGGGTGACTTAAAGCCATAGTCAATCTATCAATAACAATACTCTTAGTGAAAATGTTAATTTTTTATTTAGAGTCTGTAGAAACTATGAGAATGGAAAGGTTCAGAACTTTTGAAACAGCACCGTTAAAACATACATTGCAATTAGATATCAAAACTGGATGGTTTTCAGAGATAGATGGGAAGAGTTGAGGGGAGCTGAAGGATGGGATTTAAAAAGACACTAATAAATAGTGTCTGTGAAACGTATGTAAGCTGGAAGTAGAAGCCTAAGTGTTGTTGTCCATTAGTTTACTCCAATTAGGGGGAGGGGTGGTAGGGTTAAAGAAAATGTATACTTTAAAAACAATATTTTTCAAATGATTTGTACACTCAGTTACCCAAATATAAAACTAGTAACTATTGTTTGACCTACTTTTTCAAGCCAATCACAATCGTGCAGTTTGTCAGACAACTCAAAGAGCTTCACATTAAAAATAGACGAGCATTGCGCTATGTCAGAGAAATGTCACATATCAACACGGCTGTCTTCTCAGCCTTCTCTATCTTATTTTTCTACCAAAAGCTCCAGCCATTTGCCCGGCTGGCCGTTCACATGCCGTTCTTCCTTTCTTCCTTTTGTCACGTGTTTTAGCAACTTTTTTTAGACTTTGGTAGAGTAAGTTAAAATATAATTTTATCCTACATTCGTGAGAGACTAGGGGTGTTTAGTTTCCATCTGTGGAATAAATCATGGCCACATTGGGACTAGTTGTCACCAAGCTAAGCGACTGCAGCCACCAAGCTAATGACCAATCATTAGCTTCTCTGCTGTTAGCTGAAGACAGCTCCTCCCTTAGAGGCTTTGGATCTGACCTGCTTAATTCTCACACACTCTCTCACACAGCTCAGATAACTGGGGTGGCAGGTAGCCTAGTGTTTAGTGCGTTGGGCCAGTAACCGCAAGGTTGCTAGATCGAGTCCCCGAGCTGACAAGGTAAAAATCTGTCGTTCTGCCCCTGAACAAGGCAGTTAACCCACTGTTCTTAGGCCGTCATTGTAAATAAGAATTTGTTCCTAACTGACTTGCCTAGTTAAATAAAGAATAAATAAAACTGTCTTGCTAACAGGTGTTGTGTGTGTGATGGACAGAGGGGGTGTTATTATGGGATCAAACTGTCATGTGTTCCCCCCCCAGTATAAGGGACAGGCTAATCTCCATACCTTTGAGGACTGGTGTGGCAGCTCTACAGCTCAGCTTCGCATGAACCTGCATTACCCTCTTTACCCACATGTGAGTCACACAGTTCCCGAGCCAACATATACACATGACATGTCATAGCTCAATTGAAGACTACACCCATTCCTCTCTTGGTCTCTCCTCTAGTCCAGAACCACAGTAAAGAAGTTGGCTGTTTCTCCCAGGTGGATGAACTACGGCCTCAGGATTTTTGGCTATCTCCACCCCTATACCGACGGTATTTAAAAAAAATGTTGGCTATCTGTTCCAAAGTTTTCCCAGATATACAGTACCAGTCAAAGGTTTGGACACACCTACTCATTCCAGGTTCTTTTAAATGTAATTTGTACTATTTTCCACTTTGTAGAATAATAATGAATACATCAAAACTATGAAATAACACACATGGAATCATGTAGTAACCAAAAAAGTGTTCTTCAAACAAATTCTTCAATGTGGCCACCCTTTGCTTTAATGACAGCTTTGCACACTCTTGGCATTCTCTCAACCAGCTTCATGAGGTAGTCACCTGGAATGCATTTCAATTAACAGGTGTGGGACCTGGAAGTGTGGTGCCAGGAATATAACCTCTCACCCAATGTCAAAAAAACAAAGGAGATGATCATGGACTTCAGGAGACAGCAGAGGGCCCCCTATCCACATCGACGGGACCGCAGTGGATAAGGTGGAACGCTTCAAGTTCCTCTGTGTACATATCACTGAAAAGGTCCACCCACACAGACCGTGTGGTGAAGGTACAGCAGCGCCTCTTCAACATAAGGAGGCTGAAGAAATTTGGCTTTGCACCAAAAACCCTGGTACGGCAACTACACCGCCCGCAACCACAGGGCTTTCCAGAGGATGGCGCGGTCTGCCCAACATATCACCGGAGACAAACTACCTGCCCTCCAGTCCACCTACAGCACCCGTTGTCACAGGAAGGCCAAAAAGATAATCAAGGACAACCACCACCCGAGCCATTGCCTGTTCACATCGCTATCATCGAGAAGGCGAGGTCAGTTCAGGTGCATCAAACCTGGGACCTAGAGATAGAAGGTAATTTTCAAGGCCATCAGACTGTTAAATAGCCATCACTAGCACATTAGATGCTGCTGCCCCATATAAACTCAGCAAAAAAAGAAACTGCCCTTTTCAGGATCCTGTCTTTCATGCACCTGTGCATGTTCATTAATTGTTTATGGTTCATTGACCAAGCATGGGAAAGTGTTTAAACCCTTACAATGAAGATCTGTGAAGTTATTTCGATTTTTACAAATTTTCTTTGAAAGACAGGATCCTGAAAAGGGCCGTTTCTTTTTTTGCTGAGTTTATATGGGGGTCATTAAGACACGAACAGCTTACAGACAATAGGCAATTAAGGTCACAGTTCTGAAAACTTAGGACACTAAAGAGGCCTTTCTACTGACTCTGGAAAAACACCAAAAGAAAGATACACAGGGTCCCTGCTCATCTGCATGAACGTGCCTTAGGCATGCTGCAAGGAGGCATGAGGACTGCAGATGTGGCCAGGGCCAAAAATTGCAATGTCAGTACTGTGAGGTGCCTAAGACAGCGCTACTGTGAGACCGGACAGACAGCTGATCGTCCTCGCAGTGGCAGACCACATGTAACAACACCTGCACAGGATCGGTACATCCGAACATCACACCTGCGGGACAGGTACAGGATGGCAACAACAACTGCCCGAGTTACACCAGGAACGCCAAATCCCTCCATCAGTGCTCAGACTGTCCGCAGATTCCAAGAACACAGGATGAGATGTTACTATCCTTTGTGCAAGCACTTCCAAGAGTTAATGAACAGTGAGCCTGGTGAAATTTGGGGAGCGCATCATCAGTAGTGTACCTTTTGGTTCCTAGGGTGTTTCGGCCTTTCACACTATACACCCTCCCCAAAGGCGGCCAGCGACAGGGTGATCAATCCTACGCTTGCGTCCCATTCCCAATTAGTCATAGGAGTTGCCTTGTTGATGATAGCCAACATCCCATGGGACTATGCATGGCAGGGGCGTCCTCCTCCCTGAGTCAAGCATTGTTGACCGCATACCTACCTCCTGTCTGCAATAGGCTGAGAGATGCTGGACTGAGGCCTTGTAGGCCTGTTGTAAGGCAGGTCCTCACCAGACTTCACTGGCAACAACATTGCCTATGGGCACAAACCCACTGTTGCTGGACCAGACGGGACTGGCAAAAAGTGCACTTCACTGACGAGTCGCAGTTTTGTCTCACCAGGGGTGATTGTCGGATTCGCGTTTATCGTCAAAGGAATGTCACAGCATCATCGGACTGAGCTTGTTGTCATTGCAGGCAATCTCAACGCTGTGCGTTATAGGGAAGACATTCTCCTCCATCGTGGTACCCTTCCTGCAGGCTCATCCTGACATGACCCTCCAGCATGACAATGACACCAGCCATACTGCTCGTTCTGTACGTGATTTCCTGCAAGACAGGAATGTCAGTGTTCTGCCACAGCCAGCGAAGAGCCCAGATCTCAATCCCATTGAGCATGTCTGGGACCTGTTGGATTGGAGGTTGAGGGTTAGGACCATTTCCCCCCCCAGAAATGTCCGGGAACTTGCAGGTGTCTTGGTGGAAGAGTGGGGTAACATCTCCCAGCAAGAACTGACAAATCTGGTGATTTGAGGAGGAGATGCACTGACGTACTTAATGCAGCTGGAGGCCACACCAGATACTGACTGTTACTTTTTATTTTGACCCCCCCCCTTGTTGCCAGTGAGAGGACGTTTCTTTTTTTGCTGAGTTTACATAGACTTGGAATCCCTGGCTACTTTTCACTGGCTACTTTAATGTTAAAATTTTTTGCGTTACTCATCTCGTGTATTTACTGTTCTATTCTACTGTAAGTGTATGCCGGTCTGACATTGCTCACCCAATATTTATATTCTTAATTCCTTTACTTTAGATGTGTGTATTGTTGTGAAATTGTTAGATATTACTGTTAGACATTACTGCACTGTTAGAGCTAGAAATAGAAGCATTTCACTAAGTCCAAAATAACATCTGCTAAACACGTATGTGACAAATAAAACATGATTTTAAACGTTAATTTGTGTAATTTCTTTTCTCAATTTGTTTGCGCCAATCAGTTGTGTTGTGACAAGGTAGGGGTGGTATACGGAAGTTAGCCCTATTTGGTGAAAGACCAAGTCCATATTATGGCAAGAACAGCTCAAATAAGCAAAGGGAAACGACTGTCCATCATTGACTGACCTTCATGTCTTAAAGTCATCTGGAGAATTTCAAGAACTTTGAAAGTTGTGCTGTCACAAAAACCATCAAGCACTACGATGAACCTGGCTTTCATGAAGACCGCCACAGCAAAGGAAGACCCAGAGTTACCTCAGTTGCAGAGGATAAGTTCAGTAGAGTTACCAGCCTCAGAAATTGCAGCCCAAATAAATGATTCACAGAGTTCATGTAACAGACACATCTCAACATCAACTGTTCAGAGGAGATTGCGTGAATCAGGCTTTCATGGTCGATTTGCTGCAAAAACAACACTACTAAAGGACACCAATAAGAAGAAGAGACTTGCTTGGGCCAAGAAACATGAGCAATGGACATTAGACTGGTGAGAATCTGTCCTTTGGTCTGATGTGTCCACATTTGAGATTTTTGGTTCCAAACGCTGTGTCTTTGTGAGACGCAGAGTAGGTGTACGGATGATCTCCGCATGTGTGGTTCCCCCCGTGAAGCATGGAGCAGGAGGTGTGATGGTGTGGGGGTGCTTTGCTGGTGACACGGTTTGATTTATTTAGAATTCAAGGCACACTTAACCAGCATGGGTACCAAAGCATTCTGCTGCGATATGCCCATCCCATCTGGTTTGCACTAATTTGATTTTCAAAAGGATGATATGCATATGTGGGAACGCCTTCAAGACTGTTAGTTGTAATCAAGGCAAAGTGTGGCTACTTTGAAGAATCTCAAATGGAAAATATATTTGGATTTAATACTTTTTTTGGTTAATACATGATTCCATATGTGTTATTTCATAGTTTTGATGTCTTCACTATTCTACAAAGTACAACATTTTAAAAATAAAGAAAAATCCTTGAATGAGTAGGTGTCAACTTTTAACTGGTACTGTATGTGATCGTATACAAATGTAAGCAAGGTTTGAAATGCTTGTTTTAGTTAAATATTATGTATGTTTGGGCTTCTTGCAATCAATTCACAGTCTACAAATGAGTTATTTGTAATTATGTTCCCTGACCATCCACTCAAGACAAAATTGTCCCAAGGCTGAATGTAGTTGTTGATCTCTGAAGTAAAGCATCTAAGTTGGGTGGATAGTAACACCACGGCTTTTGACAACTGTGTTTGGTGCAGTAAGACAGCCATTCAATTATACGATCAGTTCTGACAACTTTACATGCCACAGGGTGATTGAACCACAGGGGTCCAAACACTGAACCCAGAGGAACACCTAATTCAAATAATTATCTGACTAGATTTGCCATCTCTGTGTGTCTGTTTGTTCCAGGTGAGTTTGTGTTTGCGGTGAGCTCTGATGATAACTCTGAGTTCTGGCTGAGCCGGGATAACTCTCCACTCAACCTGCAGCTACTGGCCTGGATTGGCAAGGTGGGCTCTGAGGGTGTTTGTCAGTTTGGACCTAAGATGGCTACAGTGACTGTAATGATAGTGTTTATTTGGGGTTCTGGCAGCTCTCTGACTGTGTGTGGTGTTTTGCAGACTGGCATGGAGTGGACTGCTCCTGGTGAGTTTGGGAAGTATGCCAGTCAGACATCCAGACCGGTTTGGTGAGTCAGCTAAACACTGTGTGGGTGTGTATGAGTGAAGGCTATGATTTCCGGAAGTTTGTCGGGAAGCAAAATTGTGTATGAATCTATTTGTTTCAAGTGAATAACTGAAAACATATCCAAACACAGGGCTGAGAGTTATTTTTAGCAGAGGTTGTTTTTCTTCTTGTGGTGGCTTGGAGCTATGTTACTGAGCCAGGATGAACACACACACACACACACACACACACATTCAGAAATGTACATAAACACACCTTTTGAGGTGTGTGTGTGTACAATGATGAATGGTGCAGGGAGACATGGGTTTGATCCTGACAAAAGAAGCTGTCACAACTACCATAATGAAGCATTGACCACAGGCAAAGAGAGGGGTAGAAAGAGGGAGGGGGACAGGGGGAGAGAGGTTAAAGGAGGTGATAGTCAGGTATTGGCAGGAGAGGGGGAGGTAGCTATGGAAGGGGGAGGAAGAAAGGCATTCACAGTTAAGGGGCATGACATGACAGGCATCTACAACTGCCTATCAGAAACTAGCATACAGTAACTGTTTTGTGTGTTCTGCAGGCTGTCAGTTCAAAGGAGGTACTTCTTTGAGATAGTCCATAAACAGAACGACAGAGGAACGGACCACATAGAGGTGGCGGTGAGTTTCCCCTCTTCTCTACACTTTCCTTGTGTGTGTGTGCGCATCTGGGCAGTAGTATTAAGTGTGTGTATTTGTTTTGACACAGTGGCAGCTGAACCAGGAGGGTCTAAGGTTTACAGTCATCAGCTCCAAGTACATATCCCTCTACAGCAGTGAGTAACACACACACGTGCGCACACACTCTAGCTATTCAATATTACTAACACATTTAACTACCTAACTGTTATTTCAGACATGTATTTCAGATGTTTGTGTGTGTGTACAGATGAGTCTGCTCTGAGGATGAGTGACATCACTCATGTACCCCAAACGGCTGCTAGTCACACCCGCTCGCCTAGCAACCAGCCCGACAACCAGCTGAGCAACCAGCCAGCAGCCGACATGCTGAGAGTCGACCCACGCGACACCCTATACCAGAGTAAGACCACACACACACACACACACACACACACACACACACACACACACACACACACACACACACACACACACACACACAACACTAGAATCACTAGATTGAACAAGTAACTCTGTGTGTGTAGTCCCTGCCTTAGACAGTAGGTTCCTACAAGGCGTGCTACCTGACTGCTCCTATAAACCCAGCTACATCATCAAAGGTTTCCCTCTGCTGCGATACCAAGGCCTGCAATTTGTAAGTACCATAAATATTCCACCTCGAATCCCTATAACTAACAGAAATGAGTGTGTTATTACCATGTTTGTGTGTCTCCAGGTCCACATGTCCTACATCTATCCCAACGACTACACGCGGCTCACACACATGGAGACAGACAACACCTGCTTCTACCACGACAGTCCCCTATACCTGGACAGGTGAGGAGGGGAGGGAGAGAGGCCGGGCGAGGGAAAGGGAGAGTGTTTGTATTTGTTACCTCTCTATCTATGACTCTGGTCGAAGAAGCGGCTTAACCTGTATGAGGTCGTTAACATTACCAACCAGCAGAGGGCAGGGTGCAATCACTGAAGTTATGGATAATGTTGTCAGAGAGAGATGATAACATTCCCTCTCTACCCCCCCCCCCCCCCCCGTATCACCACTCTCTAGGTATGGGTTTTCCAGGTACATGAGGCTGGATGAGCCAGAGGGGCAGGAGGGAGAGGGCCGGGCCAGAGGTAGAGGTAGGATACACACATTTTTCTTTGGTTAAAAAGTACACTGCTCAAAAAAATAATGGAAACACTTAAACAACACAATGTAACTCCAAGTCAATCACACTTCTGTGAAATCAAACTGTCCACTTAGGAAGCAACACGGATTGGCAATAAATTTCACATGTTGTGCAAATGGAAATAGACAACAGGTGGAAATTATAGGCAATTAGCAAGACACCCCCAATAAAGAAGTGGTTCTGCAGGTGTTGACCACAGACCACTTCTCAGTTCCTATGCTTCCTGGCTGATGTTTTGGTCACTTTTGAATGCTGGCGGTGCTTTCACTCTAGTGGTAGCATGAGACGGAGTCTACAACCCACACAAGTGGCTCAGGTAGTGCAGCTCATCCAGGATGGCACATCAATGCGAGCTGTGGCAAGAAGGTTTGCTGTGTCTGTCAGCGTGTCCAGAGCATAGAGGCGCTATCAGGAGACAGGCCAGTAACTCAGGAGACGTGGAGGAGGCCGTAGGAGGGCAACAACCCAGCAGCAGGACCGCTACCTCCGCCTTTGTGCAAGGAGGGGTAGGAGGAGCACTGCCAGAGCCCTGCAAAATGACCTCCAGCGGGCCACAAATGTGCATGTGTCTGCTCAAACGGTCAGAAACAGACTCCATGAGGGTGGTATGAGGGCCCGACGTCCACAGGTGGGGGTTGTGCTTACAGCCCAACACTGTGCAGGACGTTTGGCATTTGCCAGAGAACACTAAGATTGGCAAATTCGCCACTGGCGCCCTGTGCTCTTCACAGATGAAAGCAGGTTCAGACTGAGCACGTGACTGACGTGACAGAGTCTGGAGACGCCGTGAGGAACGTTCTGCTGCCTGCAACATCCTCCAGCATGACCGGTTTGGCGCTGGGTCAGTCATGGTGTGGGGTGGCATTTCTTTGGGGGGCCGCACAGCCCTCCATGTGCTCGCCAGAGGTAGCCTGACTGCCATTAGGTACCGAGATGAGATCCTCAGACCCCTTGTGAGACCATATGCTGGTGTGGTTGGCCCTGGGTTCCTCCTAATGCAAGACAATGCTAGACCTCATGTGGCTGGAGTGTGTCAGCAGTTCCTGCAAGAGGAAGGCATTGATGCTATGGACTGGCCCGCCCGTTCCCCAGACCTGAATCCAATTGAGCACATCTGGGACATCATGTCTCGCTCCATCCACCAACGCCACGTTGCACCACAGACTGTCCAGGAGTTGGTGGATGCTTTAGTCCAGGTCTGGGAGGAGATCCCTCAGGACACCATCCGCCACCTCATCAGGAGCATGCTGTAGGGAGGTCATACAGGCACGTGGAGGCCACTACTAAGGACATTACATCAAAGTTGGATCAGTCTGTAGTGTGGTTTTCCACTTTAATTTTGAGTGACTCCAAATCCAGATGTCCATGGGTTGATAAATTAGATTTCCATTGATCATTTTTGTGATTTTGTTGTCAGCACATTTAACTATGTAAAGAAAAAAGTATTTAATAAGAATATTTCATTAATTCAGATCTAGGATGTGTTATTTTAGTGTTCCCTTTATTTTTTTGAGCAGTGTATATGAACTGTCGCAGGTCGGCCTTGGTTTTATTTTAACACTCTTCTCTGTCTGCGTGTTGTTTGGTAGTTGATGGCATCTTGAGGAGGAGAAAGGCGGTCCCAGAGGAGAGGTTAGATGGCGAGGCTCCTCCAAATGTGGGAGGGGCTAGTAAGAAATACCCCGCCCCTCCTGACTATGGAGACGACTATGACGATTACGCTCAGAGACGACGACGTAAACTCTTCTCCCTGCCACAGGCCGACAGGGCACCTACACACACAAACATGTCTGATACTCTCACGTATAAGAAGAAGAGGAGGAAGAGGAGAGAAACAAATGCAGCAGCTGTAGTCCAGACCAGAGCAACAGAACAGGATGGGTTGGGGATCCCCCCTGGTCCTGGGTCACATACATCACTACAGACTACACCAGCAGAACAGCTGAGACTAGCAGAAAGACCAGCAGACAGAACAGCAGAACAGCTCAGACCTGTGAAGTCCAGAGCAGGGGAACAGAAACCAGGAGGGACGCCAGCAGACAACGAAGATATGGGGCCAGTAGCCCGAAAACAAACCAGACCAAGAGAGAGACCAGCAGAACAGAACTCAGCCCGGTTAAAGATTTTACCTGCACCACAAAAACTAGACCAGAACCTGCCAGTAGAGGGAGACGGACCAGAAGTTCGGCTTCCCCAGCTGCAAGGGAGGCACCGGCGTGTTCAACAGCCTGGGCCGAGGGGTTGGGGTAACACAACACCCAATCCCTTGAAGCACCTCCCACCTCCCACTGTCTCTAATTGGTCCTTCAGGGTCGGTCGACGGCGGAGACTTGTTAACCGTACACTAGAGCTGTGGTCAGCGGTTACCAAACAGTCGACCACACGACTGCCTGAGGTTAAACCACCGCTAATTAAGTCGGACCACAAAGCAACTGTGACTAGGAAGAGAGTCCAGGTCCTAGAGACAGATATCATCCTCCGAGCACAACCACAGATAAAGTCACGACCGCAACCTGACTATGACAACACACTCCACGGGGATCTGCCCCCTGGTGTGGTCAGAGGGATGGACCGTCTGGTTGAAGGGGTTGACAGAGGGGGAGGTGGTGAGAGAGAGGGGGAGGAGGTGGGTGTGAGTGAGTCTTTATGGGGTCTTGAGGGAGACTCTGAAGAGGTGGAGGGCTTGTCTTATGACTCCACCCCTCGACCAGTGTTTGACCCTGAGGTGAACTGGGCCCAGACATTCCAGGTGACCCCTTTAGACCTCCAAGCGATGCGCTCTGATTGGATAGACCTCCGCTGTAACGTGTCTGGTAACCTGCTGCTCCGCCCTAGAGACGCTCTGCCTGTCGTCAAGGCCTTCATGGACAAACTCAACCACAGACACCATGGGTCAGTTTGTGTGTGTGTGTGTGTGTGTGTGTGTGTGTACAGTATATGTGTGAGTGTGTTAAACCTGTCCCTCCCTCCCTCCTTAGGCGTTTCAGCCTGGTCCGTGTGCTGAACGTTGAGAGGAGAGTGGATGGAGCTCAGGGCAGCAGGTACTTCCTGGAGCTGGAGCTGAGGGATGTGAATGGCCAACACCTTCGCCTGTCACACTACATCTATACTCTGATTCGCCACAGACTATCTCGCCCCCGGGGACTCCCGCCGCTTCGCCCTGCCCCTGAGATGTTGCTTTGCAACCCTGTTGGTTTTCACTGGAACCCAACTGCCACTGTCCACTTCATCGTACCAGGTACGCACAAACACACACCCTACTGCTACTCTCCTGCTGTTGTAGGGCGATATATTGCTTTATTCTTGTGGGTGTCTATCTGTGTGTGTCAGTAAAGAACCAGGCCCGCTGGGTGCAGCAGCTGATAGTTGACATGGAGGGTCTGTACCAGACCACTGGAGACCCCAACTTCAACCTCATCATCACCGACTACAACAGCACTGACATGGACATAGAGGCAGCACTAAAGGCATCCACCCTGCACAGGTACGCAGTGTGTGGCATTTCATTGAGCAATAAATTATAAAAATGGTATGTAAACAAATCATCTGAAAGCCTCCCGTAGACTACTTGTGCACATTCCTCCACTCTAAAATAATTCCAGCATTAATGTTGAGGTGTTGTCCACTGCTGTCTCGGTCTTGGACATTCATCTATGCCTTGATAAAATTTCAAATTTTTCTCGTCACAGATATGAAACCACACTGCATTTTGGAGCATATACCACCCATTTTCTAGTCCATTTGCTAATTTTTCATTTGGCTGAGATGCGGCAATAATAAATGATGGTGTAAAATCCTACCGTGTTGGCATCGTTGCTTAAATGATTGTGATAAGCGAATGATTGAACCGGGCGGCTTACTTTCACCCCTGACAACTTGCCTCTGTGTACCAGGTACCAATACTTGAAACTGAGTGGGAACTTTGAGCGTTCCGCTGGTCTACAGGCCGGCATCGACCTCATCACTGTGAGTGAGACATGATCAGTGACAGACAGTGGGTGTGTCCTGTTTTGTGTTCCATACATCAACTGAGTTTCATGAAATAGGCATAAATATTCTCTTTTCCTCCCCAGAATGAGCACAGTATAGTGTTTCTGTGTGACCTCCACATCCACTTCCCCCCCTCCATCATCGACTCAGTCAGGAAACACTGTGTGGAGGGACACATGGCCTTCGCTCCTATCGTCATGAGACTGGACTGTGGGGCTACACCCAGGGAGCCCAGAGGTACACACACACAAGCACGTGCACACACACACACACACACACACACCTCACACGTCTCTCTGTGTGTGTTCCAGGTTACTGGGAGGTGAATGGGTTTGGTCTGTTGGGGATCTATAAGTCTGACTTGGATGCTGCAGGAGGCATGAACACACATGACTTCACTGACCGCTGGGGAGGAGAGGACTGGGAGCTGCTGGACAGGTGTGTGTTTGTCTGTTTATGGTTGTTTGGTGCATGTTTGTGTGTTCTGTTGCTCATGCCTGCTCTGTCAATCTGATCATTAATAGGAATGATGTTGCTCTCCCCTGCTCTGTGTCAGGATTCTGCAGTCGGGCCTGGAGGTAGAGCGTATCTACATGAGGAACTTCCTACATCACTACCACTCTAAACGTGGCATGTGGAACAGACGCACCCAACGCAGCGGCACGTAACCCACAACAACACAGCCAAAACATTCAGCGACGCAGCCGTACCCACGACGACTCATCCGTGGGTGCAAGGAAACTGCCACACTTTAACGTCCCCATTCCTCGTATCAGCCATTTACAGCTGTCGACCGGTTAACGAGAGGGCAGGACAGAGGGGATTCCTGACACCATTGTGTGATATCTCCTGTCACTCAAAAGGTTTGAGGGTGTGGTGATGATGGAACACAACATAGTACTGATTGCCCTGGAAAAAGACACTACTGAAAACTAGAGCAGAGGTACTCAAATCTGAACATGTAGGTCCGCAGTACTGCTGGTTGACCAGAGAGTCACTCACCTAGTGTCCCAGGTCTGAATCACAGGTTGATGTTTATTGTCATGATTCTTGCCCTGGAGGCAGAACTGAGCTGTTTCTGCAAGATGGGCCAGCTGCCAAGTCAAAATTGTCTATCTTAAAAATGCACGATTTTTGGTCTTAATTTAAGGTTTGGGTTAGCAGTGTGGTTGGGGTTGCAAAACATATTTTATGACCACTGCTAAGCTGTTCCAGGGAAAGACTAATGATAATAAATAACAACCTGCGTCTGAATCAGTCCCCAGTCCCCAATCAGACCTCAACAACTGGATTTGAGAAAAGGTGGACAAAACACTACTGGGTACTCTATTTAAACATGATACTACTGGTTTACTCTATTTTAGCAACACACTACTGAGGATCCTGTTCTAAGGAGATACTGTTGTAGTAAAAATGTAAACCTTTTCCACACAGTGTGGATATTTTCCTTTGGCTAGACAATGACAGATGTCTTTGGTAGCGTGAAGAGACTAATAAGAAAACTGGGAGCAGTGATGACCTGCTCTGGTCACTGGTACTGATGAACTAGTCTGGACAATCCTGGGCTGCCGAACCAAAGACAGACGATACACACAATTTTAAACGTCATGGATCATACAGCATTTGTATGTAATCAGGGTCCAGCTTATTTATTGACAATGACAAAATGCAACAATGTTACTGTATCACTGTGATTTGTATTTTTTTTGGTTTAAAACATTGTTTTATTCATAGAATTAATTAAGATGTGAAAAGGGGGATCACTTCTGATTCAGGGAAGTTTACTGTACTGGATGGGGATATTTCCTTTAATATGCAATGTGCATTATGAAGCCTGCTGTATTCATAAGTGCCTGCTCCATAGCTCTGCTACTGTAGAGCTCTACTACATATTACTGACTCTTGGATGTCACATTGTGCCTATTGCATGTATCCTTCGGGAGCGCTGTCTATGTAATTTTCTATGAATTATACTTAAGAGTATCCCGCACCAAACCCCTTGTGCAAGTTAACACTTTTTTAAATGTTACTCCGTGCCTTCTCTACAGCTCCGTCGAAGCTGGGGGTTCAGTTGACACAAAACGAAACTTTTGAAATGGGGAAATACTACCTGAACTTGTCAGTTAAAACCCCCATGTAGTCTTTTACATTAGATTTATAAATCATCACTGTATGTCTAATAAATCACTGTTTATTTCATGAAAATAACTCCAAATATATTTTTATAATTTATTTCCATGATCATCCTTTTGCCATTGAAATGCTTTGTCTCATTTGGACGTGTTGATACAAATGTTAATATATTTACATACACAGCCCTAATTTCCCGAATTGGATCGTCTAAACTCTAGTCGAGAGCCTACTCCACTTACCCCTTCAAAGTAGGGGGATGCATATGCAAATTATTGATGGCTGGTCATTGGTCAGAATAATCAGATTGTCATGATCTGGGCCAAAAAAACACCCACCTGAACAGGCTTGAATTTCCAGGCATTTTTTTTCCAAACAGTTCTTACACAAAAAGGGCGTTATCAAAATGTTCACAATTTCAGTGTTATTTCAACCGCCGTGTGAAAATAAAAACTGGAAATGTTTTTGACGGCACTGCCGCTTTAAAAATGCTACATTTTGTGTTCCATTTCACAATGTGATTGGGAGTATCACAATACCTTGTGTATCTGACCTTTTTGTTACTGATGTCAGACTCATGGCGGCTGTTTCTACCTTCTGTCTCGTGTCTACACTCCCTTTCTGTTTTGCTGTACATTCCAGTCTTGGGAGCTCTGTCTGCCATGCTGTAAAAACAATTTATTTTCAAACAAAAGAGTAGAGACTCAGGAAAATGAGCATCATACATTTGTAACAATAATTAAGATATTACTTATCAATCCCCTAAAACAAAGAAACACAATTAATTAACAATGAAAAGCTGAAATGTCTTGAATCAATAGGTATTCAACTCTCTTTGTTATGGCAAGCCTAAATAAGTTCAAGAGTAAAAATTCACATGGTAAGTCGCATGGACTCACACTATGTGCAATAATAGTTTTTGACCATTTTTTTTTATGACTACCTCATTCGTTCAGTATGTTAAAGCAGCACAAGTAGCACTCAGTCTAGCACGGAGTCTCCTCATGAGACCCATGAGATGGCGCACAAATTGGCCCTGCGTCTGGGTTAAGGGAGGGTTTGGCCGGCCGGGATGTCCTTGTCCCATCGTGCTCTATCGACTCCAGGTGTATGGTGTTTCCTCCGACACATTGGTGTGGCTGGCTTCCGGGTTAAGCGGGCATTGCGTCAAGAAGCAGTGTGACTTGGCGGGGCCGTATTTCGGTGGACGCACGGCTCTCGACCGTCGCCTCTCCTGAGTCCGTACGGAAGTTGCAGCGATGGGGCAAGACTAACTACCAATTGGATACCACGAATTTGGGGAGAAAAAGGGCAAAAAATCAGTCTGAATCAGTACCAGAACCACACAGGGCCCCTAAACAGGGGACTTTACATCAGAGCTTTTAACCTGTCCAGATGGTGACTGCATCTAGGGTATTGCACAAGGTTAAATTGAGTTCCTCAGTTAGGTGGTTAACTGATTTTTGTACTCTGATGTCCTTGGGCAGGCGGAGGGAGTCTGGAAGGGCATCTAGGAATCTTTGGGTTGTCCGAGAATTTATAGTATGACACTTGATGATCCTTGGTTGTGGTCTGAGCAGATTATTTGCATATGCGTTTTTTCATAGTTTTGATGTCTTCACTATTTGTTATTCTACAAAGTAAAATGAGCAGGTGTGTCCACATTTTTTACTGGTACTGCATATTAATAGAAGTCTGGTAAAGCTGAGGATCTCCGGGACTGCTATGAACTTCATGCTCTGTGGTCTGATTTCAGGCCTGCCAAACCTGAAGGTGTTGGGACCTCTCTAACCAGGTCCTACAGACTGCAGGGTTTTGGCATTTTGAGTGTGAACACAACCCTATATTCCCAGGGCTCAAAGAACTCATCCTGAGAAAAAACAGGTTTACGAAACTCCATTCTATCGCCAACCACACCCATCAGATTAAGTGTCTTGAGTTACTGGACTTGTGCCCCAACAGAATTGAGTTAAAGGAGAATCCTTCTTGGCCCTCTCATCTCAAACACCTGTCTTTGAGTGGAAACCATTTAGGTAAAGAAGTCTTAACTTATCACAGACAGGGATAGTCTCATTCACAATGTATTCCTGCTTCTGACGAACCTGAGCGGTCTCTCTCTTAGTTCAAACAAATTCACGAGACAGCCTCAACCTTTACTTACCATCCTTGGAAGAGCTACACCTGGACCACAGCAACATCAACTCCTTCCACCAAGAGTAATTTATAGGACCCTTTTACCTGCGACTGAGTTGTACTGGTTTATGACCAGTTTTGACAAAACGTCAGCTGCTGTTTTTCATCTGCCAAGCCATCTACTTTAGTTTTAGCAATAAATAGAGTTTACAGTTTGTGGTCCTAATTTTTCTTTATCCAACGTGATGTTATATTACGTTTCTTTGAAGTTTGGTGGCACAAAATTGCAAAAAAACTATTCTGAGTGAGCAAATATTTTTTTTATCTGTACATATACAGACATCGAACGAGTGAGCCAACACACACACACACCTGTGTTCCACCTCTGGTTTTTGCATGCCTGTTTTTGCATGCCTGAGGTGTTTCTGATTCTCAACCTTCGCCTGTCATTCCGAGGTCATTCAGTGATGTTATACTGAGGTCGCCTGTGATGTGTCTGAGGCATTTGTCATAGTGGAATGAATTCTTGGAAGGAACAGAGGCTAAGTATATCCTGGGTCAGAGGTTAACACTGTGCCTCTGCCTTTACACTGTCAGGATGTCTGAAGACAAGGTCATCCCATTCCCCACACACTGATACATGCTGTCAGCTGCCTGCATGGTGGTATGCAGAGTACATTCATCACTGTCAAATTCATATTGAAATTGTCAATTCATAAAATAGAAAATGAAGCATTAATTGTTTTGTTGACTCATGAGACGCCACAGGGGTAACCATGTAACTCTACTATGTTCAGTATACAGTATACTATAATAGTGGTGCTACAGCATGTTGTGCAACTGGTTGTCAAACATTCATACATACAACCTTCGGTTTTTGAATTACAGTGATTTTTAATATGTTTTTGGTTATGTCATTTCCTTTGGCTATGTTACTACATACAAGTCAGTATGTGTAGGCTAAGTCAACACACTATTTACAAGTTTCTGACTTTTTACAAATAACATTGGGCAGTTTTGTATATTCACATTCCTTAAACTTGATTTTTTTTTAAAGATACTACTTGAGAGAACATTGGTTAGACTAAATACAGTCGTGATTTGATAGATAGGCACTTTTGTAGCTACGCTATAACCTGCAGCAGGCAACTAGAGCTCTACAGCAGTAATACCTTTGACACAGAGACTCAGAAGTGTGAAGTGTGGTGTCTTAAAGCCCTGGTTTAGGACCTGAGTTGTGGACCTTTAGTTCAGTCATGGACACAGGTTTTCCCAGTCCCTCTCACTATCTCCACTCTCTCTCTTCTCTCTCCAACATTTTTTTTTACCCCTCAGTGTCATGGAAGTCTGTGTCCCCACCCCCATGTGGTGAGGAACCACCTTATTGGCCACCGCCAGCATCGAACATCTTCTTCCTGCCCTCCATGCCAGACATGGCCTCCACGTTCTTCCTCCAGTCTCCCACTTCCAGGTTGCCCTCCTGTCGGGGGCAAACAAGACTACATCAGACCAGAAATAACCGCATCAAACCAGTCCTAGCTGGCCCGAATCAATTCATCAGGCTTATTGTTAGATCCCGGTTTTGCTGTCTGTATTCTGTCTATCGTTTCATGTTTGCTCACCTTCTCCTGTTTGATGTCCTCTTTCTTAACAGACTTAAGGTTGGATCTGAGGTCCATATGTTCTTTGTGTTTGGTGCCCAGCAGTGCTCTCATCATCTCTTCTGCGGATACTCTGACCTTCCTCAGAGCTGGCTTCTTAAACTTACCCCCCATGTCCATCACCTTCAGCTTCAACTCGTGGATCTGCAGTGGGGGGAGGGATCAGATGACTGCTATTTGTTGTACATGGTCCCTGACATTAAACTAATAAAATGATGATCAATTAGATGATGGATGATTTGATGTTTGTTTAAATAAGTGTGAAGGTGTGTAGTACTGTAGGTGGTTACGTGGTTTCATACGTCTTTGCCGTTCTTGTAGACCTTGGCCTCACAGTCATAGCGCTCCTCATCCACTTGGTCAATCCTGGTATGGAGCTGCTTACACAGTTTCTACAACACATACACACACAGTATACATTTAACCCTTATTTAGTACTTTTACCCTTTTTTTTTCTCCCCAATTTCATGATATCCAATTGGTAGGTACAGTCTTGTCCCATCGCTGCAACTCCACTACGGACTCGGGAGACGCGCATGTCAAGAGCCATGCGACCTCTGATAAATGACCCTGCCAAGCCGCACTGCTTCTTGACACACTGCTCGCTTAACCCGGAAGCCAGCCGCACCAGCTGGCGACCAAAGTCAGCTTGCAGGCATCCGGCCCGCCACAAAGAGTTGCTAGAGTGTGATGGGACAAGAAAGTCCCGTCCGGCCAAACCCTCCCCTAACCCGGACGACACTGAGCCGATTATATGCCACCTCATGGGTCTCCCAGTCACGGCCAGCTATGACACAGTCTAGGATCAAACCCGGGTCTGTAGTGATGCCTTAAGCACTGCGATGCAGCGCCTTAGACCGCTGCGCCACTCGGGAGGTAGCCCTTATTTCTAATGGTAAAGTACCTCTGTAGTTCTTCATGCTCCTCTCAGATTTGCTGTAGTGTCTGTCACTCACCTGCAGCTCCTCCAAAGACAGGCCAGACACCTGCAGGGGCGGGAGCTGCTCCCCCAGGTAGCGAACCTTCTCCTCCTCTCTGGCTTGTTTCTCTGCCTCCAGCTCCTCTAATGCACGTGACAATAGGAGGATCTGGTGGGGGTAGACGGACGGAGGTTGGAGAGGTAGTCTGTGTGTCTGTTATTCTATCAGCTGTTTTGGGCAGCTTGACGGTGTGGAGGAGATGGTGCTTTTGTGTGCATGTGTTTGCGTCCATGCTTGCTACCTTCAGTGACACCTTGCGGGAGGATGAGATCTTGGACTTGGGCTGAAAATAAAACCAATAAATTATATTTAAATAAGTGTTTAATTGAGGGTGTGACATTCTGTTCCAAGGTCCTAGATTTGGGCCACATCTGTGTAAAGCCAGTGTGGAAGTTTGCTTGTTTCAAAACAGTTGGAATATGTGGTATTGCACCTTAAATAGATCTGCCTTTTTGGTTCCAGGTATAACTTTTTTTGGTTCAAGATAGAACTCTTTTGGGTTCTACATGGAACCCAAAGGGGTTGTACCTGGATCCAAAAGGGGTTCTCCTATAGGGAAAGCCAAAGAACCCTTTCTGGTTCGAAATAGCACCTTTTTTTCCCCCTAAGACTGTAATATATACAACCCTAACCCACATAACTCTACCCCAATAATCCCTACCCCACACAGACTTACCCCACACGGGCCTACCTCACAAGTCCCTACCCCATGCATTTTTACCCCACACAGCCCTACCCCACACAACCCTACCCCACACATTCCTACAGTCCTACCCAGTGCTCGAGGTGGACTGAAATTGGTGCCGGTACTCTTTATATTTAGGTTCCGGTACGCATTATATTTGAGCGCAATGGCCCTACCCCACACAGGTCTATCCCAGAGCCATAAACATAGAGAGATTGGGGATGTCGGTTTCAACTCAAAAGCACATGAAGACACATTTTACACAGCATTACATAATTCAGCAGCAGCCATTTTGCTTCTTCCTGGGCAATAGTGGCCTAGCAGTTCACATATTATTTTATTAAGTTAACTACACAAAGCTAGCTAACTGAACTGCAAAAATTATAATGCAAATACTTGTTAAGACTGGATTAATATAATGTTCAGAGGCAGCAACATGGCATCCAGCTCTAAAATTAGCCAAAGTCTCTCTGACTGGCGTACCCCACTCAGTCCTACCCACACCTGTCATACCTTTCCCTGAAAATAAAACAAGAGAGGTAAAACAAGAGAGGAGAGTTAACATTGATATTGATAACACCTGTAGATGTGTTGGGAGCGCTTTGTGTGTTGTGTTGGTAGCAGAGTTCCAGACACATTTCCATTGTAACAGATGGACAATTATTACATTAGATCTACCTTGGTGTGTTCGACCTTTGGAGCCATTGGCATGGGGGCATTCTGAGGACACACACACAGTCAGTACACATATCAAAACATTTCATTTTGATTTACTTCAAAAGAGTTACAAGAAAAACTTACATCACTGCAATGGCCATTTAGAGTTTAAGGAGGGAGAGAGAGAAAGCCAGACAGACAGACAGACATGTGAATGCATGGACTTCACTCACTTCTGAACAAAGCATTAATTTCAATATGACAAATGATCTATTTAGGATAAATAAACACTGCCTATGTAACAACATTCTAAAAAGTAGTACTTACTCATCAGCCATTGTTGAACCTTTGAGAGAGAGCAGTCTGTTTTGTATCAGAGACGTAGAGTCAGAGAGACATCCCTGAAAAACTACAGTTGAGGCATAAACCCCTCATGGTATGAGGATGATAAATTAACATTAACTAGCTACCAATCAGTGCAATACATTACCAAATCAATAATAAGACAGTTTGATTGATAATAATCACTAAATCCTCTACTGATATTCCCTTACCTGTTTTGCACTGTTAGGTGCTCTCTTTGTTGAAAGCTTTTGGACTGAAGGCTTTGTGCAAGCATGTAGGCATCGGCTGGTATATATAGTACACACACACCAGACAATGGTATTGGCTGCCTGTGTGAAGCATGCCATCCCTCCTGTGACCCGGTGACACTGCTGTAAATCAATCGGTCCAACATGCGGGATCAACTGGAAATCTCGGACTGTTAACTCATGTTACAGATTCCCACAGCCTGACAAGATTATAACCCAAACAGCACACAAGACACAGCTCTATCACTGTATTCAGTTAAGTTACTGTAATGATCTGGTGTGATCGAGCTGTGCTGTTTGAGTGAGTGTATGTGTTTGAGAGAGAGGTACACTCTTTAAAAAAATTCAAAAAAGGTTCCAACGGTTTTTTTTGCCTAGGAGAACCCTTTTTTGGTTCCACATAGAACCCTCTGTGGAAAGGGTCCTACATTTTTATTTATTTAACTAGGCAAGTCAGTTTAGAACAAATTCCTATTTACAATGATGGCCTACCAGGGAACAGTGGGTTAACTGTCTTGTTCAGGGGGAGAATGACAGATGTGTACCTTGTCAGCCAGGGGATTTGATCCAGCAACCTTTCGGTTACTGGCGCAACATTCTAACCACTACATGGAACTCAAAAGGGTTCTTCAAAGGGTTATCCTATGAGGACAGCTGAAGAACATTGAGGTTCCAGACAGCACCTTTTATTTGTGAATATAGGGAGAATTTCAATTGCATACTCCTCGCGTCCTCTCTCTTCTCTACTCGCCTCCATCTCAAAACCCATTGGATGAGAAAGCCACAGGTCCCTTCCCTCTAACTTTCTCCTCCAACAGGTTTTGAGAAGGAGGCGAGGAGAGGGGACGCAAGGAGAGTGCAATTGAGATTCTCCCATAGTCTCCTGTTAGAGCCTGGGGTATGTTATATTAAGTCAACAGCAGATGTTCCACTGTGTTCTATTTATTCAGTAACCTTTCTGCTGCTATCTCTGTCCTCAACACAATGCTGCGGCCCGTTCCTCTATCTGTCTCCCAACCAGTCGCTGCCTCACCATAGATCATTCACAGGTGACAGACTCACCACAGCCCTGTGCTATACCCAGCCTCAGTGTTCTCATAACCCTGTACACTAACCTAACCCAGCCTTCTCTCATAGCACTGTATCCCAGCCCAAACTAACCCAGTTACAGCCCAGCCCCAACTCCCAAGCTCCAGACCCCTCCTCAGCCCCAGTCTAGCCCTGCCCAATCTCCAGTGCTTAGACTAACAGCTTGCCTTGCATGTGTCTGTGCTCAGAAATCGTAATGAATGACTACTCTGACACCACCATAATGTGGCCAACCCATTGATTTATGCTTTTTATGGCATCCACTGTGTTTACTGTTTAGAGTCACAAATAAAGGCGTTCTCCACGAAGGGCATGCAATGGCAGTTGGGTCTGCAACAGGAGGGCCAGTTGAAGCAGAGGGGTGTTAACCCCTACACCATTCGGCAGTACCACTCATTCCTGACTAGCCAGACTCAGCAGGTTAGCATTAATGCAACCCTCTCTGAGTCTAGAGACATTAGCACAGGGTTGTGTGAGGTCGCCCATCTTATTCACACTGTACACAAATGAATGAACCAGCAGTCACCCTGATAATTACAGTGTATAGTTTTCAGATGATACCGCCATTCTTGGTCTATTGTATTAGGAGGCTGATACTACTTTGTACAGGTCAGAGATTCAAAGGTTTGTCAAGTTGTGTGATGAGCACAATTTCATCCTTCATGTAAAGAAAACAAAAGAGATGGTGTTTGACCCCATATCTGTCGGTGACCACACACCCCTGTGGTTGTCCACAATGCTAACATAGCATAGGTTAGTTCATACAAGTAGCTAGGTGTACATATGGACAATGTGCTTAGCTAGAAGGTCCAAGTAGAGAGTGTCGGAGTCCAACTAAGCCTCTTTCCTACATAGTCTCAGGTGTTTGGAGTTGACCAGAAAAGAATGCTCCTTTTCCATCATGCGGTTATAGAGAATATCCTGAGATATGGGATCACAGTTTATTTTGGCAATTTATCAGTCCAACTGAAATCTCAAATTGCATGCCTGACACAAACTGCCATGAAGGTCATGGTTGTGAAGCAACAGCCATCCCTGCAGACAATTTTTGAAAAGACCATTACCAGACAAGCGCGGAAAATGATTTGTACTTCATTCCATGTATAAGCGCCTCCCCTCAGGCAGACACTATAGGCTCCCTACATGTAAGCTTCATTCCTATGTCTATTAAATAGCTAAACAACAAGATGTGAAGCTGAGCTGTGTTAGTACGCCATCACCCTCAGCTGGGTCGGGAGAACTCCGATGCCTCCGGTTTTCAGGGGCAGTGGTAAGAGTGCCTGTGATGCAAGGGAAATGTGCAATATGTATTATGTGACTATGAAATGTGTATGACAGGGGTAATGTGCAATGTATATATTATGTTAAGTGTGTAATGACCAGGGTCTATTTTTGTATACAGCAGTCTATTCTCTGTATCCTAACTGCTAACTCCTAATTCCTAGGAGTGGGGGTTAGGAGAGGAAGGAGAGTTTGAAATGGAAATGAGCTTGGCCACTCAGCCTGCCATGTAACCTTGATAGCGACCATTGGGTCTTTGGCAGAGAGGAGAAAAAAGGTTCCAAGGATGCTATGGATATCTGTGTGCTCGGAGATTAAAATATCAGCCTATCCCCTCACACACCCCCGGGGACAAACTAACCAGGTGTCAAGAAGAAGGCGTTATCATTTAATTCAGACAAATCTACCTAGCAAACAGCACGGACACACACACAGTCTTGTATAACTTGGGACACACAATTCAGTCCGATTCAAAATCCTATTTTCCCTACCCACTAACCCTTACCCTAAACCTAACCTTAACCCAAACCATAAAACCGAAGCTAAACCTAACCCTAGCTCTTAACCCTAATTCTAACACTAATTCTAACCTTAACCGTAAACCCCTTAGAAATAGCATTTGACCTCCCCAGTTGGTTAAATTGCTATTTGTTTACTATTCTTGTGGGGACTTATGGTCCCCACAAGTATAGTTAAACACGTCCACATGTGCACACTTACAGCCACACACACACACTCCATCTCTGCCTCATTGTGGATCATTTTGAAGGGCATAAGTAATATGGCAAAATCTGACGCATATGTATCTATTTTTAGTGCATATTACATCTACTGTTATATTAATACTGTACACACTTCACCTCATTGTGTATGGGACAGGCCCAACCGGCCGCAAGGTGGCGCTATTATTCATTTTATGTTGTTTTCTGACTAATGAGACCAGCCGGTAAAAACTTCTGGCCCCCATGGACCGGTTTGTACATGAAACATCCTCCATTCAGGGTGCACAGGCGTTGATTTACTCAACTCATATGTGGAAAAAAAATCGTGTTTTTGTTTTTGGGATTTTCGGACAACTTCTGGATGTTGTACACCTCTTGCGCTTGTTGTTTACCCCTGGTTGAACATGGTGGGCAACATAAGCACGTAACGTTAGCATTAGCCACTCTAGTATGGTGGTTGAAAATGTTGTTTTATTAAGACAGTGTGCATATGTCCCCCGTTTTTTTATACCAACAAACCATTAAATCGAGCTAAGGAGGTTACGCACACAAGTGCAACCTGAGTGGAGGATGTTTTACTTACGATCCGGTCCATTTGTGACACCTGGGCGGCGGGGTCGCCTAGTGGTTAGAGCGTTGGATTATTAACCGAAAGGCTGCAAGTTCATATCCCCGAGCTGACAGGGTACAAATCTGTCGTTCTGCCCCCGAACAAGGCAGTTCCGCCATCATTGAAAATAAGAATTTGTTTTTAACTGACTTGCCTAGTTAAATAGTAAAGCGTAAAGTAAGATTACAAACGACGTAAATGGAATAACAGCGACATCATGCGGTCAGTTGGGCTAAGTATGAGAAAGCCTAACGTGAAGATGAAGCCGGTGTTACAGTTTTACATCTCGTGAACAAGATTTAGTCACCACCTTTCCACCAGAAGAGAAGACAGCGCTGGCTAGCATTTTCCATTCGTTGAGCTGGCCGGGGATGCTAACCGCAATGTGTGTACAGTGAATTTGAATGAGCTTTTCTTTTTAAAGCAGTCAATGGCCATAAAGCGTAGTTATAGTAAATATTAGCCACATCTACCGGGCTTATGAGAGAAGATCTCGTCATGTTTAGTAGAGATGCGGAGGTCTTGCGCGCGGGCTGCCAACAAAGTCCGTCTGAAAAAACGCTGCTGTTTCCCCAGCTCTCTCGTTTGACATAGTCCGGGTAAGGACACTCAATGACGTCTAATAACAGCCAGTTTGTTATACTGTTTGTAACATAGATTTCATTATGTTGTGTGGCGACCCGGTCGCACAGAAATACAGGGGGTAACGTTATGCATGCATGTCAGTCAACTGCTATGCAGTAACGCCAAGCTAAGCTAACTGGCTGTTGCAATAAGCTCTCAATTAGTTAACTGGCTGATTAACAGAATCAGTAGTTGGCTAACTAAGTCTGTCATCCAAGTAACCTAGTTATATAAACCAGTTAGCTAACTTATCTTACATATTACAGTAACGTCAGTGAAACAAGTAATAAGGTAGAACGACCACTGTATTAGCTATAGCCAGAATATGTTGCTTTGCTGGTACATGTCAATCTCTGTATGTCAACTGTCACCAACATATGTTGCCTGACCATGTCAGGACCAAGCAGGACTAGCATCAGCCTTCTACTACTCAGTAGCCACAACTGCAGTGTGACCTTAGATCTGGTAGCACATGAATCAATTCAAATTTATTTAACCAGGTAAGTTGACTGAGAACACATTCTCATTTACAGCAACGACCTGGGGAATAGTTACAGGGGAGATGAATGAGACAATTGTAAGCTGGGGATGATTAGGTAACCGTATGAGGGCCAGATTGGGAATTTAGCCAGGACACCAGGGTTAACACCCCTACTCTTACAATAAGTGCCATGGGATCTTTAGTGACCACAGAGAGTCAGGACACCCGTTTGAAGTCCCTTCCCGAAAGATGGCACCTAACACAGGGCAATGGCCCAATCACTGCCCTAGGGATATTTTTTTAGACCAGGGGAAAGGGTGCTTCCTACTGGCCCTCCAAACACCACTTCCAGCACCATCTGGTCTCCCATCCAGGACCAACCCTGCTTAGCTTCAAAAGCAAGCCAGCAGTGGGATGCAGGGTGGTATGCTGCTGGCCAGGTTTTATCATGATCTGGTGAATACAGGTAAAATACACAATATTGCTATTGTAGTAATGCAATTATTTACCTGTAATTCTTTGATCCGAAGGTGATGACAAAGCTGAATCATGCCGGGTAAATTGAAAGCTAAGATTGTGGCGGGGCGTCACTTACCAGTCATGGACCGAGCCAGCGACCTCACTGATGCCTTTGTAGAGGTGAGCATGCTCCATTCTAAGTTTGCCCTGAAAAAAACATCAGGTCAACGTAATGTTACAACCCCTTCAACACATATACTTTGTTACAGTGATGCAGTACTAGCCTTGTGGTGTTCTTCATTGGTGTTGTGTCTTACAGGTCAAATTTGGCAACACAACTTTCAAAACGGATGTCTACCCCAAGTCCCTTAACCCACAGTGGAACTCAGAGTGGTTCAAATTTGAGGTAAAATGTGTGAATATGACTTCTTGACTTATTTCTCTGTGAAGGAAGGTGTTTGTGAATGGCATAGGATTTACAGGGTGAAGAAGCTGCAGCAGGGTTCTCCACAAAGAATGTAAGAGGGGCGCTTCGCCACTTTGTGGACTGGCTGCACCACAATGTAAAAAAACAACTATATTTGCCATTTTTGCTCTAGATTGCAGGAAATGTCAGTTACATGTGTTAAAACATGCTAAAATCTTTGCGCCCCTCCGGGCATCCCCCGGCCATACTCAGCAGCACCACCCTGTTAAAAAATCCTGGGGCGAACCCAGTAGAGTCAACATGATTGTCCTGTATTATTGTTTCCCCAACTTTGTCCCCCCTCCTCTAGGTGGATGATGAGGATTTGCAGGATGAGCCGTTACAGATCACAGTGTTGGACCATGACACTTACAGTGCCAACGACGCAATAGGGAAGGTCTACATTGACATCGACCCTCTGCTGTCCAGTGAGGCTGCTACCGTCATCTCTGGATGGTTCCCCATCTACGACACTATACACGGTGCGTTTCTTATAGATACTGAACAAAAATATCAACGCAACATGCAATCATTTCAAAGATTTGACTGAGTTAAACATCCTTTAAGGAAATCAGTCAATTTAAATGAATGAATTAGGCTCTAATCTATGGATTTCACTTGACTGGGAATACAGATATACATTTGTTGGTCGCAGATACCTTAAAGAAAATGGGCCTCACAATCGGCCTCAGGATCTCATCATGGTATCTCTGCATTCAAATAGCCATTGTTAAAATGCACTTGTGTTCACTGTCCGTAGCTTCTGCCTGCCTATACCATAACCCCACCACCACAATGGGGTACTCTGTTCACAATGTTGACATCAGCAAACAGCTTGTCTATGTGACGCCATACACGTGGTCTGCGGTTGTGAGGCTGGTTGGACATGCAACCAAATTCTCAAAAACAACATTGCTGCGGCTTATGGTAGAGAAATGAACATTCTCTGGCAACGTCTCTGGTGGACATGCCTGCAGTCAACATTCCAATTGCGTGCTCCCTCAACTTGAGCCGTGTGGCATTGTGTTGTGTGACAAAACTACACATTTTAGAGTGGCCTTTTATTGTACCCACCACAATGTGCACCTGTGTAATGATCATGCTGTTTAATCAGATTCTTGATATGCCACACCTGTCTGGTGGATGGATTATCTTGGCAAAGGAGAATGCTCACTAACAGGGGTGTAAACAAATTTGCACAACATTTGAGAGAAATATGCTTTTTGTGCATCTGGAAAATTTCTGGGATCTTTTATTTCAGCTCATGAAACTTAAGACCAACACTTTACATGTTGTGTTTTATATTTTTCTTCGGTGTAATCCCCATCTACCACACCATACACAGTCAGTTATATACTTCCACTATCTATGACACAAGGTATATACTTACCCATCAACAGTGCATGGCCACAGTGGTATTTTTCAGATACATAACCAGGCCTCTAAAGAAATACACAGTGTTCTCTGTGTAACAGCCTGTAAATGCATGTTGTTCCTCTGCTGTAAAAACACTGCCTTACTAAAAGCTGTTATTTAACGGTATCTATCTAGTAATGATGATGTAGCACCTGTCTTCCTGGTTTGAGAGGGGAGAGGAGTGTGCTTGTGAAGAGTTGGGGTTTCTATTAGAGATCGACCGATTCTGATTTTTCAATGCCAATACCGATTATTGGAGGACCAGAAAAGCCGATACCGATTAATCGGCCGATTTTAAAAATACAAATTTACATAAAAAAAAAATGACTTTATGTTTATGTTTTTATTACATTTGTAATAATGACAATTACAACAATACTGAATTAACACTTATTTTAACTTAATATAAAACATCAATAAAATCAATTTAGCCTCAAATAAATAATGAAACATGTTCAATTTGGTTTAAGTAATGCAAAAACAAAGTGTTGGAAAATAAAGTCATATGTGCCATGTAAAAATGTGTGCCATGTAAAAAAAGCTAACGTTTAAGTTCCTTGATCAGAACATGAGAACATATGAAAGTTGCATATACCCTGACTGCGTGCAATGAACACAAGAGAAATTACACAATTTCACCTGGTTAATATTGCCTGCTAAACTGGATTAGTAGTTAGAACTAGTGATTAGGATTGATTGTTTTTTATAAGATTAGTTTAATGCTAGCTAGCAATTTACCTTGGCTTCTACTGCATTCGTGTAACAGGCAGGCTACTCGTGGAGTGCAATGGTTAAAGCGTTGGACTAGTTAACTGTGCGGTTGCAAGATTGGACCCCTGAGCTGACAAGGTGAAAATCTGTCATTTTGTCCCTGAACAAGGCAGTTAACCCACAGTTCCTATGCAGTCATTGAAAATAAGAATGGGTTCTTAACTGACTTGCCTAGTTAAATAAAAGGTATAAAAAAAAGTTGTTTTGTTTTTATTTAATTTTTAATATACGGAAATCGGTGTCCAAAAATACAGATTTCTGATTGTTATGAACTTGAAATCGGCCCTAATTAATCGGCCATTCCGATTTAATCGGCCGACCTCTAGTTTCTATGGTTCGGTGGTGTTTTTGTCTGGTAGTAATGTTTCTGTTCATTCTGTCCTCTCCTACAGGTATCAGAGGGGAGATTAATGTTCTGGTAAAGGTGGACCTCTTCAACGACCTAAACCGCTTCAGACAGTCCTCCTGTGGGGTCAAGTTCTTCTGCAGTGAGTCCTGGTTCCCTATGGGGATGTACTATAGTAGAGAGATCTAGTCACAAGAAATGGCTGATGATGATAATGAATGATGATAAGGTGTTTATGCGTGTGTTAGCAACATCCATCCCGAGGTGTTACCGCGCGGCGCTGGTCCATGGTTTTGTTGAGGAGCTGGTAGTGAACGAGGACCCGGAGTACCAGTGGATTGACCGCATCAGAACCCCCAGGGCTTCTAACGAGGCCCGCCAGCGACTCATCTCCCTCATGTCTGGTACATAACCCAGCTATCTAACTTTCTCTACTGTGTGTGTGTGTGTATATATAATATATAGTGTATATACAGTGGTCCAAAAACAGTATTTAGTCAGCCACCAATTGTGCAAGTTCTCCCACTTAAAAAGATGAGAGGCCTGTAATTTTCATCATAGGTACACTTCAACTATGACAGACAAAATGAGAAAATAAATCCAGAAAATCACATTGTAGGATTTTTAATGCATTTATTTGCAAATTATGGTGGAAAGTAAGTATTTGGTCAATAACAAAAGTTTATCTCAATACTTTGTTATATACCCTTTGTTGGCAATGACAGAGATCAAATGTTTTCTGTAAGTCTTCACAAGGTTTTCACACACTGTTGCTGGTATTTTGGCCCATTCCTCCATGCAGATCTCCTCTAGAGCAGTGATGTTTTGGGGCTGTTGCTGGGCAACACGGACTTTCAACTCCCTCCAAAGATTTTCTATGGGGTTGAGATCTGGAGACTGGCTAGGCCACTCCAGGACCTTGAAATGCTTCTTACGAAGCCACTCCTCCTGCCCGGCGGTGTGTTTGGGATCATTGTCATGCTGAAAGACCCAGCCACGTTTCATCTTCAATGCCCTTGCTGATGGAAGTAGGTTTTCACTCAATCTCACGATACATTATTTCCTTTACACGGATCAGTCGTCCTGGTCCCTTTGCAGAAAAACAGCCCCAAAGCATGATGATTCCACCCCCATGCTTCACAGTAGGTATGGTGTTCTTTGGATGCAACTCGGCATTCTTTGTCCTCCAAACACGACGAGTTGAGTTTTTACCAAAAAGTTATATTTTTGTTTCATCTGACCATATGACATTCTCCCAATCATCCAAATGCTCTCTAGCAAACTTCAGACAGGCCTGGACATGTACTGGCTTAAGCAGGGGGACACGTCTGGCACTGCAGGATTTGAGTCCCTGGCGGCGTAGTGTGTTACTGATGGTAGGCTTTGTTACTTTGGTCCCAGCTCTCTGCAGGTCATTCACTAGGTCCCCCCGTGTGGTTCTGGGATTTTTGCTCACCGTTCTTGTGATCTACAATTTTGTTTCTGGTGTCCTTTGACAGCTCTTTGGTCTTGGCCATAGTGGAGTTTGGAGTGTGACTGTTTGAGGTTGTGGACAGGTGTCTTTTATACTGATAACAAGTTCAAACAGGTGCCATTAATACAGGTAACGAGTGGAGGACAGAGGAGCCTCTTAAAGAAGAAGTTACAGGTCTGTGTGAGTCAGAAATCTTGCTTGTTTGTAGGTGGCCAAATACTTATTTTCCACCATAATTTGCAAATAAATTCATAAAAAATCCTACCATGTGATTTTCTGGATTTGTTTTTTAATTTTGTCTGTCATAGTGGAAGTGTACCTATGATGAAAATTACAGGCCTCTCCCATCTTTTTAAGTGGGAGAACTTTCACAATTGGTGGCTGACTAAATACTTTTTTGCCCCACTGTATATATAGTATATCACGAAAGTGAGTACACCCCTCACATTTTTGTAAATATTTGAGTATATCTTTTCATGTGACAACACTGAAGAAATGACACTTTGCTACAATGTAAAGTAGTGAGTGTACAGCTTGTATAACAGTGTAAATTTGCTGTTCCCTCAAAATAACTCAACACACAGCCATTAATGTCTAAACCGCTGGCGACAAAAGTGAGTACACCCCTAAGTGAAAATGTCCAAATTGGGCCCAATTAGCCATTTTCCCTCTCCAGTGTCATGTGACCCGTTAGTGTTACAAGGTCTCAGGTGTGAATGGGGAGCAGGTGTGTTTGGTGTCATCACTCTCACACTCCCTCATACTGACTGGTCACTGGAAGTTCAACATGGTACCTTATGGCAAAGAACTCTCTGAGGATCTGAAAAAAAGAATTGTTGCTCTACAAAAAGATGGCCTGAGCTATAAGAAGATTGCCAAGACCCTGAAACTGAGCTGCATCACGGTGGCCAAGACCATACAGCTGTTTAACTGGACAGGTTCCACTCAGAACAGGCCTTGCCATGGTCGACCAAAGAAGTTGAGTGAACGTGCTCAGCGTCATATCCAGAGGTTGTCTTTGGAAAATAGACGTATGAGTGCTGCCAGCATTGCTGCAGAGGTTGAAGGGGTGGGGTGTCAGCCTGTCAGTGCTCAGACCATACGCCGTACACTGCATCAAATTGGTCTGCATGGCTGTCGTCCCAGAAGGACGCCTCTTCTCAAGATGATGCACAAGAAAGCCCGCAAACAGTTTGCTGAAGACAAGCAGACTAAGGACATGGATTACTGGAACCATGTCCTGTGGTCTGATGAGACCAAGATAAACTTATTTGGTTCAGATGGTGTAAAGTGTGTATGGCGGCAACCAGGTGAGGAGTACAAAGACAAGTGTCTTGCCTACAGTCAAGCATGGTGGTGGGAGTGTCATGGTCTGGGGCTGCATGAGTGCTGCCGGCACTGTGGAGCTACAGTTCATTGAGGGAACCATGAATGCCAACATGTACTGTGACATACTGAAGCAGAGCATGATCCCCTCCCTTCGGAGACTGGGCTGCAGGGCAGTATTCCAACATAAGGACCCCAAACACACCTCCAAGATGACCACTGCCTTGCTAAAGAAGCTGAGGGTAAAGGTGATGGACTGGCGAAGCATGTCTCCAGACTTAAAACCCTATTGAGCATCTGGGGCATCCTCAAACGGAAGGTGGAGGAATGCAAGGTCTCTAACATCCACCAGCTCCGTGATGTCGTCATGGAGGAGTGGAAGAGGACTTCAGTTGTAACCTGTGAAGTTCTGGTGATCTCCATGCCCAAGAGGCTTAAGGCGGTGCTGGAAAATGATGGTGACCACACAAAATATTGACACTTTGGGCCCAATTTGGACATTTTCACTTAGGGGTGTACTCACTTTTGTTGCCAATGGTTTAGACATTAATGGCTGTGTGTTGAGTTATTTTGAGGGAACAGCAAATTTACACTGTTATACAAGCTGTACACTCACTACTTTACATTGTAGCGAAGTGTCATTTCTTCAGTGTTGTCACATGAAAAGATATACTCAAATATTTACAAAAATTGTGTACTCACTTTTGTGATATACTGTACATATATATATATATACAGTGCCTTGCGAAAGTTTTCGGCCCCCTTGAACTTTGCGACCTTTTGCCACATTTCAGGCTTCAAACATAAAGATATAAAACTGTATTTTTTTGTGAAGAATCAACAAGTGGGACACAATCATGAAGTGGAACGACATTTATTGGATATTTCAAACTTTTTTAACAAATCAAAAACTGAAAAATTGGGCGTGCAAAAGTATTCAGCCCCTCTACTTTCAGTGCAGCAAACTCTCTCCAGAAGTTCAGTGAGGATCACTGAATGATCCAATGTTGACCTAAATGACCTAAATACAATCCACCTGTGTGTAATCAAGTCTCTTGATGCACTGTGATAGTCTCAGAGGTCCGTTAAAAGCGCAGAGAGCATCATGAAGAACAAGGAACACACCAGGCAGGTCCGAGATACTGTTGTGAAGAAGTTTAAAGCCGGATTTGGATACAAAAATATTTCCCAAGCTTTAAACATCCCAAGGAGCACTGTGCAAGCGATAATATTGAAATGGAAGGAGTATCAGACCACTGCAAATCTACCAAGACCTGGCCGTCTCTCTAAACTTTCAGCTCATACAAGGAGAAGACTGATCAGAGATGCAGCCAAGAGGCCCATGATCACTCTGGATGAACTGCAGAGATCTACAGCTGAGGTGGGAGACTCTGTCCATAGGACAACAATCAGTCGTATATTGCACAAATCTGGCCTTTATGGAAGAGTGGCAAGAAGAAAGCCATTTCTTAAAGATATCCATAAAAAGTGTCGTTTAAAGTTTGCCACAAGCCACCTGGGAGACACACCAAACATGTGGAAGAAGGTGCTCTGGTCAGATGAAACCAAAATTGAACTTTTTGGCAACAATGCAAAACGTTATGTTTGGCGTAAAAGCAACACAGCCCATCACCCTGAACACACCATCCCCACTGTCAAACATGGTGGTGGCAGCATCATGGTTTGGGCCTGCTTTTCTTCAGCAGGGACAGGGAAGATGGTTAAAATTGATGGGAAGATGGATGGAGCCAAATACAGGACCATTCTGGAAGAAAACCTGATGGAGTCTGCAAAAGACCTGAGACTGGGACGGAGAATTGTCTTCCAACAAGACAATGATCCAAAACATAAAGCAAAATCTACAATGGAATGGTTCAAAAATAAACATATCCAGGTGTTAGAATGGCCAAGTCAAAGTCCAGACCTGAATCCAATCGAGAATCTGTGGAAAGAACTGAAAACTGCTGTTCACAAATGCTCTCCATCCAACCTCACTGAGCTCGAGCTGTTTTGCAAGGAGGATTTCAGTCTCTCGATGTGCAAAACTGATAGAGACATACCCCAAGCAACTTACAGCTGTAATCGCAGCAAAAGGTGGCGCTACAAAGTATTAACTTAAGGGGGCTGAATAATTTTGCACGCCCAATTTTTCAGTTTTTGATTTGTTAAAAAAGTTTGAAATATCCAATAAATGTCGTTCCACTTCATGATTGTGTCCCACTTGTTGTTGATTCTTCACAAACAAATACAGTTTTATATCTTTATGTTTGAAGCCTGAAATGTGGCAAAAGGTCGCAAAGTTCAAGGGGGCCGAATACTTTCGCAAGGCACTGTATATAGTTGAAGTCGGAAGTTTACATACACCTTAACCAAATACATTAAAACTCTGTTTTTCACAATACCTGACATTTTATCCTAGTAAAATTCTTAACGAGTAAAATTCTTTCTCAGGTCAGTTAGGATCACCACTTTATTTTAAGAATGTGAAATGTCAGAATAATAGTAGAGAATTATTTCAGCTTTTATTTCTTTCATCACATTCCCAGTGGGTCAGAAGTTTACATACACTCAATTAGTATTTGGTAGCATTGCCTTTAAATTGTTTAAATTGAGTCCAACATTTTGGGTAGCCTTCCGCAAGCTTCCCACAATAAGTTTGGTGAATTTTGGCCCATTCCTCCTGACAGAGCTGGTGTAACTGAGTCAGGTTTGTAGGCCTCCTTGCTCACACACGCTTTTTCAGTTCTGCCCACACATTTTCTATAGGATTGAGGTCAGGGCTTTGTGATGGCCATTCCAATGCCTTGACTTTGTTGTCCTTAAGCCATTTTGCCACAACTTTGGAAGAATGCTTGGGGTCATTGTCCATTTGGAAGACCCATTTGCGACCAAGCTTTAACTTCCCAACTGATGTCTTGAGATGTTGCTTCAATATATCCACATAATTTTTCTTCCACGTGAAGCCATCTATTTTGTGAACTGCAACTGTCCCTCCTGCAGCAAAGCACCCCCACAACATTACGCTGCCACCCCCGTGCTTAACGGTTGGGATGGTGTTCTTCAGCTTGTAAGTGTCCCCTTTCTCCCCCAAACATAACGATGGTCATTATGGCCAAACAGTTCTGTTTTTGTTTCATCAGACCAGAGGACATTTCTCCAAAAAGTACGATCTTTGTCGCCATGTGCAGTTGCAAACTGTAGTCTGTCTTTTTTATGGCGGTTTTGGAGCAGTGGCCTCTTCCTTGCTGAGCGGCCTTTCAGGTTATGTCGATATAGGACTCGTTTTACTGTGGATATAGATACTTTGTACCTGTTTCCTCCAGCACCTTCACAAGGTCCTTTGCTGCTCTTCTTGGATTGATTTGCACTGTTCACACCAAAGAGCGTTCATCTTTAGGAGACAGAACGTGTCTCCTTCTTGAGCGGTATGACGACTGCGTGGACCCATGGTGTTTATAGTTGCGTACTATTGTTTGTACAGATGACTGTGGTACCCTCAGGCGTTTGGAAATTGCTCCCAAGGATGAACCAGACTTGTGGAGGTCTACAATTGTTTTTCTGAGTTCTTTGCTGATTTCTTTTGATTTCCCATGATGTCAAGCAAAGAGGCACTGAGTTTGAAGGGAGGCCTTTAAATACATCCACAGGTACACCTCCAATTGACTCAAATTATGTAAATTAGCCTAACACAAGCTTCTAAAGCAATGACATCATTTTCTGGAATTTTCCAACCTGTTTAAAGGCACAGTCAACTCGGTGTATGTAATCGTCTGACCCACTGGAATTGTGAGACAGATTATTTCACTTATAATTAATTCACTGTCTAAACAATTGTTGGAAAAATGACTTGTGTCATGCACAAAGTAGATGTCCTAATCGACTTGCCAAAACTATAGTTAATTAACAAGAAATGTGTGGAGTGATTGAAAAACATGTTTTAATGACTCCAACATAAGTGTATGCAAACTTCTGACTTCAACTGTATATATATTACACTATAGAAGTATTCTATAGTATTAGAGTATATTACATCAGAACTCTCAGGGCTTCTAACGAGGCGTGTGTGTGTAGGTGAGCTGCAGAGGAAGATCGGTCTGAAGGTGTTGGAGATGGGTGGTAATGCGGTGGTGGGCTACCTGCAATGCTTTGATCTGGAGGGAGAGTCGGGTCTGGTGGTCCGAGCCATCGGCACCGCCTGCACTCTGGACAAACTCATCCCTGGGACTGGTTCCAACACCATCACACACACCAACACTGCCCCGGCATCCAATGCCTGCAACTCCCCCTCTAAGGAAATCAAAGAGTGAGTATTGAACGAATGCATGTGTGTGTGTGTGTGTGTGTGTGTGTGTGTGTGTGTGTGAGCGAGAGAGAGCAAGAGAGTGTATGTGTTTGTGCCCTGCCTTTGGACTAACTCCTGTGTGTGTCTCAGTATTTCTGCCTTTCTCTACATTTGTGACCAGATTTCTCTGAGGGCTTATGTCAAATTGACATGATCTTATTGTATGATTTGTATTTGTCACATGCTTAGTAGTACACTTAGTAGTACACTTGCTTACTTGTGGGTAAACACAAAAAAAATGCAGAGTTAAAGATAACAAATAAATACACAGTGAATAACAAATAAAAATACAGTGTGTAATTGTGTGGTGTCAGTATGCATATGTGTGTGCATGTTATGTATGTGTGTTGGGGTGTCAGTGTAAGGATGTGTGTGGGTAGAGACCAGTGTGTGCATAGTCAGTGCAAAAAAAGGTTCAATGCATGTAGTCCGGGTAGCCATTTGATTAGCCATTTAGCATTCTTGTTTAGAAGTCTTATGGCTTGGGGTTAGAAGCTGTTCAGGGTCTTGTTGACACCGCCTGGTATAGAGGTTCTGGATGGCAGGAAGCTCGGCCCCAGTGATGTACTGGGCCAAACACACTACACTCTGTACCGCCTTAGGGTCGGATGCCAAGCAGTTGCCATACCAAGCAGTGATGCAGCTAGCCAACATGCTCTTGATGGTGCAGCTGTATAACTTTTTCAGGATCTGGACCAATGCCAAATCTTTTCAGCGTCCTGAGGGGGAAGAGGCATTGTCATGCCCTCTTCACGACTGTGTCGGTGTGTTTGGACCATGATAGATCCTTAGTAGCGTGGACACCGAAGTACTTGAAACTCTTGACACACTCCACTATAGCCTCGTCGATGTGCATGGGGAGTGATTGGCCCTTTCCTGTAGTACATAATCAGCTCCTTTGTCTTACTCACATTGAAGGAGAGGTCGTTGTCCTGGCACCACACTGCCAGGCTTCTGACCTACCTATAGGCTGTCTCATCGTTGTCGGTGATCAGTCTTACCACTGCCATGTCGTTGACAAACTTAATGATGGTGTTGGAGTCGTGAGCAGCTACGCAGTTGTGAGTGAACAGGGAGTACAGGAGGTAACTAAGCACATACCCCTGAGGATCCCTGTGTTGAGGGTCAGTGTGGCGGATGTGTTGTTGCCTACCCTCATGAAGCCCAGGATCCAGTTGCAGGGGGAGGTGTTCAGTCCCAGTGACCTAAGCTTAGTGATGAGCTTTGAGGGCACTATGGTGTTGAACGCTGAGCTGTAGTCAATGAACAGCATTTTCACATAGGTGTTCCTTTTGGTCAAGTGGGAAAGGGCAGTGTGGAGTGCAATAGAGAGTGTGTCATCTGTAGTTGCAGTATGTGATGTGGAGTGGGTCCAGACTGGGTCAGGGAGAAGTTGAACATTTCAGTGAAGACGCTTGCCATCTGGTCAGCGCATTGAGTGTTAACTTGTTTAAAGTTCTTACTCACATCGGCTACGGTAGCATGATTACACAGTTGTCCGGAACAGCTGGTGCTCTCAAGCATGGTTCAGATCAAGCATGATCTTAGTCCTGTATTGATGTTTTTCCTGTTTGGTGGTTCGTCGGAGGGTGTACCGGGATTTATAAAAAGCATCTTGGTTAGTTTCCCACTCCCTGAAAGTGGGAGCTCTAGCCTTTAGCTCAGTGTGGATGTTGCCTGTAATACATGGCTTCTGGTTAGGATACGTACATGCGTACGGTTACTGTGGGGACGACGTCGTTGATGCACTTATTAATGAAGCCGGTGACTGATTGCCATCCGGTGAACCCCAGAACATATCCCGGAATGGCTAGCCAGGAAAGATCTTGTCTTTCTCCCTATATAGCTCAGTGTTTTCTCCTTCGCTAAACTAGTTTACATTACATATTTACGGATCCCACACAAGTTTGTAATTAAGGCACATGAACGTTCACATGTTCAAGAAGGCATTTCTGTCCCCCAACAAATGTATATGTATTTTTTCCAACAGCCCTACTGTGAAGTAGGAACTAGCGTCAAACGCCCCTTATGAGACGTCCTGTCACACTTGGGGGGGGGGGGGGGGGGGGGGGGGTGTTATATCATGTGACAAAGCTATAGTATATACCATATTTGAGATATGCACATGGACACACAGCCCCCTTCCCTGTGTCTGTCTTTTTGTCTGTTTCTAATGGCTCTACTCTCTTTGCATTTGCATGTTAGTGCTGCTCTCTCTCTCATTTGACTGTGTGTGTGTCTGAGGGCTGTGCATGAGCTTGTTCCTGCTAGTATGGTCGGAGGAAGGTGGGGTGGATGAATGGAGAGAGAAAAGAAGGTAGGGTGGGTGCCGGTGCAAGCATTTTCTTTAGCTGCAGCATGTGGTGTTATGGGTGTTATAATGCAAAAGGAGGGGGTAGACAACCTCTCCTCTTTATTTTTTTCTTGTCTTTTCTTGTGCTCTATTTTTCTTTGCTGCAATGTTGTGGTGTGTTGTTGTGTTTCTCTTCTTCTCTGCCTCTGCTGCACATGGATTGGCTCTTCTCTTGCTGTATGCGTTTGGATTGGTCCACTGTCCGTCTCTACATGGTGATTGATTCAGGTCTTCTCTGGCCCACGGATGTCGCTCCAGCCACAACAGCCCTGTCCACTCAGCCTGCAGCTCTCAGAGACTGTCCCACTCCCAGAACTTCTCTGTCTCTGTCCCTACTCTGGTCTTTACTGGTACGGACAGAGAAAAATAGCGAGAGGGAGGGAGGGAGAGCAGGAAGGCTCTTCCCTGAGAGGGAGGGAGTCCCAGAATCTGTGTTCCTACATGGGTCTTCACTCGTACATAGAAAGGGAGCGATTATAAAAGAGAAATAAGGAGACAGACATAGAAGAGCGAGGTAAACTGAGGGAAAGGGGAGAGCCAGAGCAATAGAGCATGAGACAGAGAAACTAATGGATAGCCATCGGTGAGATAGTTACCACTCTCTCTCCCCCCCAAAAAAATCAACCTCCGAGCCCATTCTTCCTTGCCATTGGATGAGATTGTGACATCACCAGCCCCAAACACTTCCTCTTCTTGTGTCCCCTGCAGCCAATCATAGAGCCCATGCCCAAGCAGATCCATCCCTTCCACCTGTCCTAATTTTGCCTGATTCTATGTAGTTTTTCCCCAAATTCCGTTCTGCTCACAAAAACAACATTGGATGTTTTAAGTCCACAAAATTTTTTACACCACAACAGGAGACCACGTTTGAGGTCTGGGAAAAATGAAACATCTTAAAGTTTTGTGTGTAGTTACCTTTTAATGCAAGTGCAAACCAGAAAGAGACCGTTGTTTGGTGAGTGGTGTTTCTGTAGTGCCCATGTGATTGCAGGGTTTGCAAAACAAATGGCCACTGGATTGATTTAAATGATCATGATATCATTCTGTCTGGTAGGCATAGGCTACTTTTGTAGTTAACATTTAATTGAAAAGGTTTTTGGGAAAGTCTTTCCATCTCTACCAGAAGATTGTTATCATTAGCTTCATTGCCAACGGCTACACAGTGTAGACATGCATGCGCACTGCACACATACACAGAGACGTGCATTCCTGTGCCGTTTCAGAAGGTTTCTGGGAAATACGAATCACTGATGCATTTCATTGATGTCTTATGATTAACTTGGACAAATGAATGCATTTTCTAGTACCGTAAGTTCAATAAATGTTTGAATATTCAGTATATTCCGTTTTAATGTCTAGATTCTGAGATCTTGTCCAATGCAGATTTTTTTTAGGGCCCCAAGCATCTGCCTTAGTCCAGTTCAATCAACTATATTTGTCTCCAATGGCAGTCACCCTGGAGTCTGTTGGCCTCAATTCCTTTTCAATTCAGTTGATGTTGGAAGGGAATTTAAATTCCAATTCAAGAAACTACTCATCCCTTTAGTGTTGTGTTGGGTTGGCCCATGTTGTGTTGTGTGTTTCTGCCATGCTTTCCTCCTCAGTTCTATATATCTGTGTGTGCTTCTGTTTACGCTTCATGTGCTTGGCTTTTTAGTTCTGCAGCCCAGTCATTTGCACTCCACATACCTCTCTCACACATACATACATACACACACACACGGTGAGGTGACTGATGTGCGTGTGTGTGTTCTCCTGGCAGGCCCGTGTTCAGTGAGGACCCAACCCACCCCCTCTCTGTCCCTCCCACCCCTCTCAGAACACTTCCCCCCTCCTCCTCTCCTCCTCCCTTCTCTCCATCCAAGCCATGCAGTCGCCAGTCCTCCTCCTCAGACACAGACCTCAGTCTGACGCCCAAGATGGGTAAGACCCCACCACCCTCCTCACCCTTCCTCACACTCTCTGTCTGCTCCTTTCCTCACCCCCCACTCCGAACCTGACTGTGTTTAATTTTTCCATCCCATTTCCTTGTTTAATTGATATATTTCAAGTCATTGGGTTAGAAACACACACACACAGCAGCTGTGGACCATAGATTTCTGGTGTTGACCACGTAATAACCCGCACACCCCCTAGGGCATGACATGGTTCCCCCTACTGGTGGAAATACACCCTAGGAACCCCCCTTCCTTCCTCTCTTCTCTACTCCCTTCTTCCTAAAGGATTTGTATTTTCCTTCCTTATGTTTTCCTGTCAGGTTTAAGATCTTGTGACTTTCCTCCGCTGTCCCTTTCTTCTATGCTTTTCTTGATGTCTTGTTTTTTGGCTCTCCTCTCCCCACCTGCCTCTGTCGCTCTCTTCTCTTCCTCTCCTGTCACTCTCGCTTTCCTCACCTTTTTCTCTGCCCCACAGTGACCTCCCAAGAGAGGTTTGTCTCCCGTCCCAGTTCCCCTGCCCTCTCCTCCGACTCCCAGCCCCTTCCTCCCTCTGGGCCAATCCTGTGCAGCCTTGTGTCTGCCCCCCAAGCCAACACCCTGCCCCCTCTCCCCTCTGTCCAATCAGAGGGGTATGTGTTGAGATAGAGTATCATTCAGTGAAGAGCTGATGGCAGCTTTTGGTAGGAAAGTCACGAAACAGTCCTGACAACACTCTTTTCATAACACTATAACAGCTTGCAGGAGTCACAAAGCCAAACAACATCCTGTATAACACCTGTTACACTTAAAGTTAAATAGCCATTTATTATAGTCTCGGGTATGGCACAGAGTGCAAAATTTGTGAATGTCTAAAACACCTTTTACAAACTCCCTCTATAACCACCCCTTAGAAACCTCTATAACCACCCATTAGAAACCTCTATAACAGCCGTATACAATGCATTCGGAAAGTATTCAGACCCCTTCCTTTTTTTCACATTTTATTACGTTACTGCCTTATTCTAAAATTGATTAAATAAATGTTTTGCATCATCAATCTACACACAATATCCAATAATGACAAAGCAATAACTGGTTTTTTGACATTTTTGTAAAGAAAGAAATACCTTATTTACATAAGTATTCAGACCCTTGCTATGAGACTTAAAATTGAGTTCCGGTGTATCCTGTTTCCATTGATCATTCTTGATGTTTCTACAACTTGATTGAAGTCCACCTGTGGTAAATTCAATTGATTAGACATGATTTAGAAAGGCACACACCTGTCTATATTATGTCCCACAGTTGACAGTGCATGTCAGAGCAAAAACCAATCCGTGCGGTTGAAGGAATTGTCCGTATAACTACGTGACAGGATTGTGTCGAGGCACCGCTCTGGGGAAGGGTACCAACACGTTTCTGCAGCATTTCTGCAGCATTGAAGGTCCCCAAGAACACAGTGGAACCACCAAGTCTCTTCCTAGAGCTGGCCGTCCGGCCAAACTGAGCAATCGGGGGAGAAGGGCATTGGTCAGGGAGGTGATCAAGATCCCGATGGTCACTCTGACAGAGCTCCAGAGTTTCTATGTGGAGCTGGTTGTCCTTCTGGAAGGTTCTCCCATCTCTGCAGCACTCCACCAATCATACCTTTTATGGTAGTGTGGCCAGACAGAAGCCACTCCTCAGTAAAATGCAGTTGACAGCCCACTTGGAGTTTTCCAAAAAGCACCAAAAGGACTCTCAGACCATGAGAAACAAGATTCTCTGATCTGATTGAACTAAGATTGAACACTTTGGCCTGAATGCTAAGTGTCACATCTGAAGGAAACCTGGCACCAACCCTACGGTGAAGCATGGTGGTGGCAGCATCATGCTTTGGGGATGTTTTTCAGCGGCAGGGACCTAGAGACTAGTCAGCATTGAGGGCAAAATGAAACGTAGCAAAGAGGGATGAGGTTGGGTGGAAAAAGGACTTGGAGTGAGAAATATATTTTTTGTCATGGGCAAAGAAACTCAGAATGGGTGATTATACTAATTAATACAAATGTTGATCCGATTGTGCAAACAGATCATCAAGGAAGATGTGGGCCAAATAATGATGATTCCCACTTCTTCTTCAAAAAAAATCTATTGTTTACAAGCTACAAATGAATCTATTATTATGGTGGGAGATTATATTACGGTTTTAAGTACACTACTGTTCAAAAGTTTGGGGTCAATTAGAAATGTTCTTGTTTTTGAAAGGAAAAGCACGTTTTTTTGTCCATTAAAATAACATAAAATTGATCATAAATACAGTGTAGACATTGTTCCTCTGTCCAGTGTCTGTGTTCTTTTAGCCATCTTAATCTTTTATTTTTATTGGCCAGTCTGAGATGGCTTTTTCTTTGCAACTCTGCCTAGAAGGCCAGCATCCCGGAGTTTGACTTTGAGACTGGTGTTTTTCGGGTACTATTTAATGCAGCTGCCAGTTGAGGACTTGTGAGGTGTCTGTTTCTCCAGCTAGATACTCTAATGGACTTGTCCTCTTGCTCAGTTGTGCACCGGGGCCGCCCACTCTTTCTATTCTGGTTAGAGCCGGTTTTAGCTGTTCTGTGAAGGGTGTAGTACACAGCGTTGTACAAGATCATTAGTTTCTTGGAAATGTAATGCATGGAATAGCCTTCCTTTCTCAGAACAAGATTAGACTGACAAGTTTCAGAAGAAAGGTTGTTTCTTTCCATTTTGAGCCTGTAATCGAACACACAACTGCTGATGCTCCAGATACTCATCTAAAGAGGCCAGTTTTATTGCTTCTTTAATCAGAACAACAGTTTTCAGCTGTGCTAACATAATTGCAAAAGGGTTCTCTAATGATCAATTAGCCTTTTAAAATGATGAAACTTGGATTAGCTAACACAATGTGCCATTGGAACACAGGAGTGATGGTTGCTGATAATGGGCATCTGTACACCTATCTAGATATTCCATTAAATATCAGCCTTTTCCAGCTACAGTACTCATTTACAACGTCTGCACTGTATTTCTGATCAATTTGATGGACAAAATTTTTTTCCTTTTTATTTCTAAGTGACCCCAAACTTTTGAACGGTAGTGTACCTTTTTATTTAACTAGGCAAGTCAGTTAAGAACAAATTCTTATTTTCAATGACTGCCTTGGAACAGTGGGTTAACTGCCTGTTCAGGGGCAGAACGACGATTTGTACCTTGTCAGCTCGGGGATTTGAACTAGCAACCTTTCCGGTTACTAGTCCAACGCTCTAACCACTAGGCTACCCTGCCACCCCGTACCTCAATGGATTGTAAAGAAAATCGCACTACAAACTATCGCACTCAAGCACTTAAGGAGATAACGAAGATCATGGATACATTAGAACTAGTGGGTATATGGAGGCTGAAAAACCCTGATCTTGTGAGATCTACATGGAGGAGGCTTAATCAAGCTAGCCGTCTTAATTACTTCCTAGTCTCATTCTTGCTGGCATCAAAAGTTTAAAAAAAGTATTAATAGGAGATCAAATACGATCGGACCACCATCTAATTGGCCTCCTTATAACTCTTACAGAATTTTCACGTAGACGGGGATATTTAATTTAATCAAAACCTATTGGTTGACATTTTGTTCTTAACTAAGGCATAATAATTCATAATTAACTTTTTTCTGCTCATCATAGGTACAGCAGATCCCCTTATTGTATGGGACACTTTTAAATGTACTTTTAGAGGCCCTTCAATACAATACTCATTAAAACAAAAGTAATTTTAAGTTGAAAGAGATTAGACTAATAAAGGAAATAGAGGAAGTAACAGCAGGTAGATGGTAATGGAAACTGTACTATGGAGGCACAAAGAGGAAAAACAAAAAGACATGGAAGTACTTATTAAAGAACGATCAAGTGTAATGTATTGCAAAAATAAAGTGAATTGGATGGAAAATGTTGAAAAATGCACACTTTTTATTATATCTTCAACCGAAGCTACCAAAAATAATTTACAGAAACTCGTTACAAATGGAGTCATTCATCCACGATTCACCAAATTATATTTTGAAAGAGGAAGCAAAATATTTTAAGCATATGTTATCTTTTCAGTCTCCTCCATTTCCGCTGAATGATGTCAACTGTAAGGATTTATTTCCTAATAATAATAATGTAAAATGTACAAATTTACTAAAGACCTGTATGAAGGCCAAGTTACAGAAGAGGAACTTTTTGAGGCAATAAAATATTTTCAGTCTGGAAAAACACCAGGGCTTGATGGTATGCCAGTAGAGGTATATCATACCTTTTTTTGATGAACCCAAGATCCATTATTAGCAAAGTTTAATTAGACTGTCAGTTACTCAACAAGAAGGTTTGATTTAATTACTACTAAAACAGGACCCTGGTGGTAAGTATAAAGATACAGTCCATTTATATAATCTAGAGGCCTCTTACACTTCAGTGATGTGGTGAAATGCATAGCACATAAAATAAAAAAAGGTTTTACCTGGTGTTGTTCATCCTAATCGGGCAGGTTTCTTTTACATGATATATTGGAGATACTATATGACAATTACTTGAAACAATTGAACATTATGAAACATCAAGGATACCAGTCCTGGTCTTCATAGAAGATTTTGGAAAGGCGTTTGATAAAGTACGACTAGAATTTATAAGTGCCTGGATTACTTTAATTTTAGTGAATCTCTTATACAATGGGTTAAAGTTATGTACAGCAACCCCAGATGTAAAATAGTAAATATTGGTTACTTCTCAGAAAGTATTGATCTTTTAAGAGGAGTTAAACAAGGCTGTCCGTTGTCTCCATATCAAATCAAAAATCAAATCGAATGTATTTATATAGCCCTTCGTACATCAGCTGATATCTCAAAGTGCTGTACAGAAACCCAGCCTAAAACCCCAAACAGCAAGCAATGCAGGTGTAGAAGCACGGTGGCTAGGAAAAACTCCCTAGAAAGGCCAAAACCTAGGAAGAAACCTAGAGAGGAACCAGTCTATGTGGGGTGGCCAGTCCTCTTCTGGCTGTGCCGGGTGGAGAGTATAACAGAACATGGCCAAGATGTTCAAATGTTCATAAATGACCAGCATGGTCGTATAATAATAAGGCAGAACAGTTGAAACTGGAGCAGCAGCACGGTCAGATGGACTGGGGACAGCAAGGAGTCATCATGTCAGGTAGTCCTGGGGCATGGTCCTAGGGCTCAGGTCCTCCGAGAGAGAGAAAAAAAGAGAGAATTAGAGATATCTATTATAAATATATCTATTTATTATGGCCATTGAAATGCTAGCTATTCAAATGAGATCCAACAAGAACATTAACGGTTAGATTTTCTGGGGATTAAAAGAAAAGTGTCAATGTATGCTGATCCCTGCACAGTCTCATTGAAGATCTTGATGACTTTTCTAGCCTCTCTGGACTAAAACTTAATTATGACAAGTGTGCAATATTACGTATTGGATCGTTTAATGAAAGCGTTTACACTACCTTGTAGTTTACCAATAAACTGGGTGGATGGTCAAGTAGCTATACTTGGTATTCAAATCAAATCAAATAAAATGTATTTATATAGCCCTTCATACATCAGCTGATATCTCAAAGTGCTGTACAGAAACCCAGCCTAAAACCCCAAACAGCAAACAATGCAGGTGTAGAAGCACGGTGGCTAGGAAAAACTCCCTAGAAAGGCCAATACCTAGGAAGAAACCTAGAGAGGAACCAGGCTATGTGGGGTGGCCAGTCCTGTTCTGGCTGTGCCGGGTGGAGATTATAACAGAACATGGCCAAGATGTTCAAATGTTCATAAATGACCAGCATGGTCGAATAATAATAAGGCAGAACAGTTGAAACTGGAGCAGCAGTATCTCAAAAGATATAAATTCACTTACCAAAATCAATTTCAATAGAAAGTTGTCTATTCATGAAGTCTGAAGCTTACATACACCTTAGCCAAATACATTTAAACTCAGTTTTTCACAATTCCTGACATTTAATCTTAGTAAAAATGTCCTGTCTTAGTTCAGTTAGGATCACCACTTTATTTTAAGAATGTGAAATGTCAGAACAATAGTAGAAAGAATGATTTATTTGTACTTTTATTTCTTAAATCACATTCCCAGTGGGTCAGAAGTTTACATACACTCAATTAGTATTTGGTAGCATTGCCTTTAAATTGTTTAATTTGGGGTCAAATGTTTCGGGTAGCCTTTCACAAGCTTCCCACAATAGGTTGGGTGAATTTTGGCCCATTCCTCCTGACAGAGCTGGTGTAACTGAGTCAGGTTTGTAGGCCTCCTTGCTCGCACATGCTTTTTCAGTTCTGCCCACACATTTTCTATAGGATTGAGGTCAGGGCTTTGTGATGGCCATTCCAATGCCTTGACTTTGTTGTCCTTAAGCCATTTTGCCACAACTTTGGAAGAATGCTTAGGTTCATTGTCCATTTGGGAGACCCATTTGCGACCAAGCTTTAACTTTCCGACTGATGTCTTGAGATGTTGCTTCAATATATCCACATAAATCTTCCATCCTGATGTCATCTATTTTGTGAAGTGCACCTGTACCTCCTGCTACAAAGCACCTGCATAACATGATGCTGCCACCCCCGTGCTTCACGGTTGGGATGGTGTTCTTTGGCTTGCAAGCCACCCCCTTTTTTCTCAAACATAACGATGGTCATTATGGCCAAACAGTTCTGTTTTTGTTTCATCAGACCAGAGGACATTTCTCAAAGTACGATCTTTGTCCCCATGTGCAGTTGCAAACCGTACTGTTTTTTTATGGCAGTTTTGGAGCAGTGGCTTCTTCCTTGCTGAGCGGCCTTTCAGGTTATGTCGATATAGGACTCGTTTTACTGTGGATATAGATACTTTGTACCTGTTTCCTCCAGCATCTTCACAATATCCTTTGCTGCTTTTCTGGGATTGATTTGCACTTTTCGTATCAAAGTATGTTTATCTCTAGGAGACAGAACGCGTCTCCTTCCTGAGCGGTGTGACGGCTGCGTGGTCCCATGGTGTTTATAGTTGCATACTATTGTTTGGTACCTTCAGGAGTCTGGAAATTGCTCCCAAGGATGAACCAGACTTGTGGAGGTCTGCAATTTTTTTCTGAGGTCTTGGCTGATTTTCTTTTGATTTTCACATGATGTCAAGCAAAGAGGCACTGAGTTTGAAGGTAGGACTTGAAATACATCCACAGGTACACCTCCAATTAACTCAAATTATGTCAGAAGCTTCTAAAGCCATGACAACCTTTTCTGGAATTTTCCAAGCTGTTTAAAGGCACAGCCAACTTAGTGTATGTAAACTTCTGACCCACTGGAATTGTGATACAGTGAAATAATATGTCTAAACAATTGTTGGGAAAATTACTTGTCATGCACAAAGTAGATGTCCTAACCGACTTGCCAAAACTATAGTTTGTTAACAAGAAATTTGTGGAGTGGTTGAAAAACTCGTTTTAATGACTCCAACCTAAGTGATTGTAAACTTCCGACTTCAACTGTACTTACTCCTCCAGATAACTAGTTTTTAAAATTATATGAGCAAAAAATATTTAAATTCAATTTTTTTGGAATGATAATTCAGACAAAATTTAAACATCCCTATTTATGTAATGAATATGAGTTTGGGGGGCTAAAACTATTACATATTAAAGGTTTAAACCTCTCACTAAAAGCTTCACTCATACATAGTTAAATCTAAATCGGTTCTCCAGTAGATTATTAAGAAAGACTAATCCATTGTTCAAAAAGTGCCTTTTTTTCCTTAATATTTTTTACATTTAATTTATTTCACCTTTATTTAACCAGGTAGGCTAGTTGAGAACAAGTTCTCATTTACAATTGCCACCTGGCCAAGATAAAGCATAGTAGTGTGAACAGACAACACCGAGTTACACATGGAGTAAATAATTAGATTACAACTTCTCATTAATGACTGATTGAAAATGACATTTTTGTTTTAGGTATAGCCCTTTCTTGAACAGGCCATGCAATGCTGGTTACAATTTCTGTTTTATCTTCCAGAGAAGATAGAACAAATGTTATGGTTAAACTAAAATATACTGATTTAATAAAAATATACATTCTTTATGGATAATAAACATAATACCTTTATTTATTTTTAATGATATTATGAATAGAAACGGAGGACTCGATATGCAGCTATCGAAAATCTATGGGAATATCAGCTAAATCCAAATTTACAACCAGCTGATTGCAGCATTACCACAAAAATGGAGGAGAAAAGGGAGAACATAGGGAATTTTTTTCCCTGCCATATATTAAAGATACAAATTGGCTGAAAGGAATTGGCATAAATAGAAAAATATACCAGATTAATTTGAGGGCAATTTGGGATGATATTTTCGATGTACCGATTCCATGACACATGGTTTATGAACTAGTACAAAAAAACAACAGTTGATATATATATACATATATATCTCAGCTCTGTAGATTTTGCTGTGGTATCTGAATACTTATGTAAATGTAATATCAGTTTATTTTTAATACATTTGCAAACATTTCTCAACACCTGTTTTTGCTTTGTCATTACGGGGTAGTGTGTTGAGGGTAAAAAAAAAATGTTTTAATCCATTATAGAATAAGGTCAAGGGGTCTTAATACTTTCTGAAAGCACTATATTTGCACATGTTTTCCAAACCAGCTTAGCCCTACTTGACCATACCTCACTTAACTGGTCCTCCCTGCTGGTATCTGGGCCTCATACTGACTGCCTTGGAGTGACCACCTTCCCCTGTCCATTTTTCCACCTCAATGTGTGGTTTAAGGCATGTCCAGATCCCAACACTGTTTTATGAGTCTATAAGGTGGCATAGTCTGCAGCCTCCCAGGCCAGGCCAGTAGCAGGTAGAGTAGTGTACAGAGGGGATAATAAAGCTATTTGGACTCTATCCTCACAGGTAGATCTATGGGAATGTTGTCATTAACAAATATGTGGTAATTACAATGTACACTGAACAAAAATATAAATGCAACAATTTATTTTATTTACCCCCTTTTTTTCTCCCCAATTTCGTGTTATCCAATTGTTTTTAGTAGTTACTATCTTGTCTCATCGCTACAACTCCCGTACGGGCTCGGGAGAGACGAAGGTTGAAAGTCATGCGTCCTCTGATACACAACCCAACTAAGCCGCACTGCTTCTTAACACAGCGCGCATCCAACCCGGAAGCCAGCCGCACCAATGTGTCGGAGGAAACACTGTGCACCTGGCAACCTTGGTTAGCGTGCACTGCGCCCGACCCGCAAGTGCGCGATGAGACAAGGATATCCCTACCGGCCAAACCCTCCCTAACCCGGACGACGCTATGCCAATTTTGCGTCGCCCCACGGACCTCCCGGTCGCGGCCGGTTACGACAGAGCCTGGGTGCGAACCCAGAGTCTCTGGTGGCACAGCTGCCCTTAACCACTGCGCCACCCGGGAGGCCATAAATGCAACAATTTCAAAGATTTTACTGAGTTACAGTTCATCTGAGGAAATCAGTCAATTTAAATAAATGAATTAATTAATTAATTGGATTAATCTACCTTTAAAAAAAATAGGGGAGTGGATCAGAAAACCTGTCGGTATCTGGTGTGATCATCCCAAACATGCTCAATGGATGGGTGACATGTCTGGTGAGTATGGAGGCCATGGAAGAACTGGGACTTTTTCAGCTTCCAGGAATTGTGTACAGATCCTTGTGACATTGGGCGTGCATTATCATGCTGAAACGAGGTAATGACGGTGGATGAATGGCACGACAATGGGCCTCCAGATCTTATCACGGTATCTCTGTGCATTCAAATTGACATCGATAAAATTAAATTGTGTTCATTGTCCGTAGCTTATGCCTGCCCATACCATAACTCCACCGCCACCATGGGGCACTCTGTTCACATTGACATCAGCAAAATGCTCCGGCCACACAACGCCATACACGCTACGCTGTCTGATACAGTTGAAACCGGGATTCATCCGTGAAGAGCACACTTCTCCAGCGTGCCAGTGGCCATAGAAGGTGAGCATACTGAAGTCAGTTATGACGCCAAGACCCTGGTGAGGACAATGAGCACACAGATGAGCTTCCCTGTGACCGTTTCTGACGGTTTGTGCAGAAATTCTTCGTTTGCGCAAACCCACAGTTTCATCAGCTATCCGGGTGGCTGGTTTCAGATGATCCCGCAGGTGAAGAAGCAGAATGTGGAGGTCCTGGGATGGTGTGGTTTTGAGGCCGGTTAGACGTATTGCCAAATTCTTTAAAACAACATTGGAGGCTTGTGGTAGAGAAATTATCTGGCAACAGCTCTGTTGGACATTCCTGCAGTCAGCATGCCAATTGCACACTGCCTCAACTTATGGCATTGTTTGACAAAACTGCACATTGTAGTGGCCTTTTATTGTCCCTAGCATGAGGTACACCTGTGTAATGATCATGCTGTTAAATCAGCTTCTTGATATGCCATACCTGTCAGGTGGATGCATTATCTTGGCAAAGGAGAAATGCTCACTAACAGGAATGTACACAAATGTGTACACAGAATTTGAGAGAAATAAGCTTTTTGTGCATATGGAACATTTCTGGGAACTTTTATTTCAGCGTATAAAACATAGGACCAACACTTAGCATGTTGCGTTCATATTTTTGTAGATCTTAGCCGAGAAGTCTAAGGGATACGATTAATATGGGATTTGCATGGTTGTCGAGGCGTTCCGGCTCGCACAAGCCAAGGCCTGGCAAGGGTACTTACTTATTTCCTATGGTTTGTGAGGAATGCCTGCGGTCTGTAATGAAGCGATGTGATTGGTGAAGTGTTGTTCTCTAATCCTATCAGGGATGGGGAGTGGGATCAGCGTTGGGAAAGAGGCAGGGCCTCTGAAGACCCTCCTCCGGCAGCAGGCCCAATCAGCATTGGAACAGAGGGTATGCACACACACACACCGTACGGCATTGTGCTGTGAAAGGGTAATTGTGAAGTGTGAGGTTGAAGTATGATTATGTAAAAGTGAATGTTCTCTTTCTCCATGTTCTTGACCACTCCTTCCTCTCAGGGAGCCTCATCCTCTGGTATATTTGTAAACACCAGAGTATGTCCCTCTTTCACACACACTCACTGTCCTGGATGCTTCTATCAAACCTGTCTTACCTGTCTGGGTTCTGCTCATGGGTTCTACTCTTGAGTTGGGCTGTTTCTCAAAATTCTACAGTGACTTCATCTTCTCCATCTGTACTGATCTGTTAACACAGGACAGAAAGAAGCAACATGGAGGATACCTACTAGCAATATGCTTTTACCTGTCCAGTTCTGTCATTTGTCACCAGTGCAGATAGAGGAGAGAAGGTAGATAGTTGAGATGCAGCCTTAGTCCCCTGATCGATGGTGACCAGCACGATCCACTCCGTTACCATGGCGATGTCACAATCACTCAGGTTGGGAAATTGCTGGTCTAGACCAGTATGCTGTAGCAGTTTGTATGCATAACATTGGCATGGCTGAGCCTCACTCTGCATGGGGAGATGCCGTTCCACTCACTACCCCCTCATCTGGATGACACCTGTCCTGGATCACACTTCACACCTGGGTTGACTATTGACCGTCACAGCAGGAGGCTGACTCTGTCACACAATGACATTTTCAATTAAACTCTGCATTGTATTACTTGTATGCTGTTATTGTATAAACGGTATATCAGGGTTATTCAAATCCAGACCTCGAGGTCAGTGATGTTGGTTTTCATCCTTCCCCTTCTAATCAGGGACTGGTTCAGACCTCAGTGATAATCAATTAACTGAACTATCTAGCAGGGACAAAAAGCTAACCAGCAGTACTGCAGACCTCCAGACCTTGACTTGAGGCCTGTTGTATACTCTGTCTGCCTGTCATCTGTCTAGTTGTGTATCTGAGGTAGAAGAGATGAACCAACACTAACTAATTTAGCAGATTACTCTGCTGTTGCTACTAAATTAATGACATATGTTAATACTACTTTCAGTCAGTGTGGGTTTTTATCTTATGTCTTATGCCCTTACAACCCTGCATCTTTTTGTAACATGAGGATAGGGTTGAGTGCAAAATCCTTAATGCTACTGTTTCCATGGTAACCAACGTTCACGGATACATGTTTGACCCTTAACCAGTCTTTTTTTCTGACCCTGTGTATTTTCAGGAGTTCCCCTTCTTCACGTTGACTTGTTTTCCCCCCGGCTTCCTGGTTCACATCGGGGGAGTGGTCAGCGCCCGCTCGGTCAAGCTGCTTGACCGCATACACAACCCTGGTGAGTTCCCTACAACCGCACGGTCCCAGCTATTGGAGAACACAGCAAAGTGTATTACAGGTTGTAATCCATGTTGCAGTGTAGGTTGTGTTTCCAGGCTAGTTATCACTCTTGTTAAAGAGATGTTTAAACTCAATGGGATCATCTTTATTAAGGATCAATAAATGGCTAGAGGGGTAACGCACACAGTGGGATCAGTGTGTTAGTCTGCTAGAGTTTATAAATATTAGCGATGTAGCTATATCATTGATCCTATTCTGTGTGTGCTAGCACCAAAGATTTACATACATTATTGGTCCATTACCCCCCCCCCCCCCGATTCTACACCCTTCTCCCAAAGTGTCTACTGGGAATAGCCTACAGCCCATGTTTACAGCAGGTGAATCCTTCTACAGTTGCTTCCTGAAGCCTGTCCCACCATGTTCCAGAGAAAGAGAGGTTCACATTAGGCCTTCAGCCCTATCCTGCCCTGTTGGGAACTGCTAAGCCCTAACAACTGGGAAAGGAAAGGGGATACCTAGTCAATTGCACAACTGAATGCATTCCACCGAAATGTGTCTTCCACATTTAACCCAACCCCTCTGAATCAGAGGTGCGGGGGGCTACCTTAATCGACATTCACGTCGTCAGTGCCCAGGGAGCAGTTCTTGTTCTGGGTTAACTGCCTTGCTCAAGGGCAGAACGGCAGATTTTTCACATTGCCAGCTCCGGGATTTGAACCAGCGACCTTTCGGTTAATGGCCCGACGCCCGGGTCACTGAAACTGGGTCAGATTATATTTTCATCCTCCTAATGTTTAGGATTATGGGTGGGTTAATCTGATCCTAGATCTGTGGTTATGGGGACTTGGATATGCTAGTGTGTGTGTGTGTAGTAGCTTCCTCTCTGTGCTGTGCGTGGTGTTTGCTGTCCCCTGGTATTGAGGTTTTGTAGTGCATGGCTGGGGTGTGCTGTGGCTTGGCTGTGCCGTGTGTTGGTCTTTTGGGCTGAAGGAGGCTCTGACCTGATGTGGTCTGTACTCCAAAGCCTTAAGGTGTCTACAAGCTTCACTCCGTTGATGGACTTGCATGCATGTGCAAGGGGGTGGAGGCAGGTTTTTTTATGGGCAGTACGCACTTTTGTCCACACAGACGTTGCGTTCCACATAGAGAGGAAGTCGACCTTGTGTAGTGTATATCGACTATGGGGCTTGGAGAGCCAGGGTAGTTTACCAAGCAAGAGGGTCCATGGCTCTCTTTGACTCTAGCTAGTAGGGATGGGCCGTATCCTGATGTTCATAACTGTCATACCGTTTCTGTACCATACCGGCGTATACGGTATACGCGGAAGTGCACACAAGGGGCACTATACATTTAAAACGATTTAGGCAACAGGGATTTTCATCCAGGAGGGGATCTTGCTGTAACCAAGAAGCTTGATCTTGACATCTAGCAACTTAGCTATAAAGTTAGCAAACCAAATGCATAACTGGAGCACTGAGCAGGATATCATTTATTTGACACATCTTAGGTTTCTTATAGTTATACTTAACTTATAGTTAGTTTATAAGCAGTGATGTAGCACGGGGAAAAAACCAAATAATAATAATATTATATATCTTTTTTAAATAGTATTATAAATCATATCGTCGTTATTTTGAAATACCCCAGTATAAACTGTATATTGCCAATGTCACGTTCGTTGAATAAATAAGGATCAAGGCGTCAAGGCGCAGCGTGAGTAGTGTTCCACATTTTATTACTAGTGAAACTTCAAAAAAAAAATATATATATATATACGAACGTGCAGTACGTAGCGCACATAGGCACTAAACAAAACAATATCCCATAACGCAGGTGGGAAAAGGGACATACTAAGTATGCTCCCCAATTAGAGGCAACGATATTCAGCTGCCTCCAATTGGGAACCATACTCGCATACCAACAGAACTATAATAACTAGAAAAAACCCTAGTCAAGCTCTGACCTATTACACCATAGAGAACCCCGAGGGCTCTCTATGGTCAGGGCGTGACAGCCCAAGCCTCGTATCTAGTGACGACATTTGAACTTTCTCATCCGGTGTTCTATGACTTTGTGTTTACAAATATTAGCTTAGCTGAATGTCTGGCTAGTTTGGTGTTCTATGCTTTTCAATGCAATTTTTTTGCCACAGAAGCAGTAGCTAACATGTCTCTCAGGAATTGCAATTGCTTGAACAGCAAGAGTTTAAACTGCTCTTACTACTCAGGAGGAGAAAAAGAAAGACTGAGGAAATGGCAAGAAGTTAATCCACTGAACACTATAAGAATGGACGATGGAGAATACATGTCTCTTGTTGAACCTATGCAAAGCATTGATGAGGAAATACATTTTCAGTACTTTCGGATGTCTGTTGCCAGATTTGACAACTTGCTTCAGCGGCGTTGGAATTATCAATTTTGTGCAGGAGCTGTCGACGGAAGACATTCGGGTCCAAGCTCCGGCAAACTCAGGCAGCGAGTACCTCAACTACAAGGGCTTTTTTCTCATTGATCCTAATGGCAGTCTGCGACGCAAAGTACCGCTTCACCATGATCGACGTGGGCTCATATGGTTAGAAGGGAGATGCGGGAATCTTCTCACAAAGCAACTCCGGTTCCCTACTACCGCTACCAAGGCCAGAGTGCTTGCCAGGGACCCAAACACCGAGCCCATATGTCTTTGTGGGAGACGAGGCATTCCCCTCTGAGGGTAAATCTGATACGACCATATCCAGGTAAGATGCGCTAAATACATGTGACACTACATTAGGGCGGACCCCATTTAGTCGACTGGTCGATTGTTTGGTCAATAGGCTGTTGGTTGACCGAGACTTCTTTTAGTCGAGCAGTAGCAAAACAGTAATAATAATCATGGTGTACAAGACACCTGTCTGATTTTCGCCTTTGGACTGATCCATTGTGGAGGCCATTGTGGTGGCACAGTCCATCAGTCCTCTTAAGGATCTGACCTTTTTTTCCTTTCAGTTTTCACCTAAAATGACATACCCAAATCTAACTGCATGTAGCTCAGAACCTGAAGCAATGATATGCATATTATTGATACCATTTGAAAGGAAACACTTTAAAGTTTGTGGAATTGTGAAATTAATGTTGGAGAATATAACACATTAGATCTGGTAAAAGATAATGAAGAGAGAAAGATGTACCATCTTTGAAATGCCAGAGAAACGCCACACTATTATTCCAGCTTATGCACAATTAAGATTTTGGCCGGTAGATGGCAGCAGTGTATGTGCAAAGTTTTAGACTGATCCAATGAATCATTGTATTCCTGTTCAAAATGTTGTATCAAGACTGCCCAAATGTGCCTAATTGGTTTATTAGTAGATGCTCAAGTTCATAACTGTGCACTCTCCTCAAACAATAGCATTGTATTCTTTCACTGTAATAGCTACTGTAAATTAGGCAGTGCAGATTAACAAGAATTCAAGATTTCTGCCCACATCAGATACATCTATGTCCTGAGAAATGTTCTTGTTACTTAAAACGTCATGCTAATCACATTAGTGCACGTTAGCTCAACTGTCCCGTGGGGGGGCATGGTGAATGGTGCAACACAAATTAAAATGTGATTTTATAACATGCGCTTTCTCCTGCATTGGATAGTGGTCGCTGTCCGCGGTTCTGAAACACAGTGGCTGTTGAATTGATGCCTTTTCCTAGACCATGTTGCTATGTGCATAATAGCAAAGTTAACCAGCATATTGGTGTTGAGAACAATGAGGCGGAGGCTGCAGTAGAGTTAGGAGATGAGAAAACAGCCCTTACCTTAACTGTCTATGAAAAGTGAGGAGAGAGGAAACTCAACTTAATTAGGTGTATAATCAATAGCCTAACTGTTAAATGTGCCTGGATTCCATATCCATATATATCTACAGATGTAAGACAGATCCTGCTTCTGTTGCCTGTTTTAGTGTTTGGTTGATAGCCTACTGATTCAGTGAGAACCAAGACTCGCGCAACAATTTCACATATTCTGCTGTTTTTAATCTTTGCTCTGCTGTAATAAAGGCTTTACACTTTTTTTGTTAGACCAGCCTCTGGTATTATTTATAATTTATATAGTATTGTTTACACTGTTCCAAATTGTCAGAGATTGTATTTATAATAATAACCCTAATTTTCTCGATCTCCTTATTGTTATTATTACTGTTATTATTATGATCATCAATATAGTAAGTAATGTCGTTATCATTAGTAGGCTTAGTATGGCAGCCTTTTATAACCACCACCGAGCTGTTGGCCTAAGAGCACATCCTGTTTAGTCTTAATCCCTTAACTAATTTAGGTCTGTATTTCAATACTTATATAGGCTACTGTATCAATCATTCATTAGTTAATGTCATCACACAGCATACGAGTCATTGGTGATGTGAAATGCAATCAAGCGTTTTAGTTTTAAAATAACAACGCAACCATTGAATAATGAACGTAAACAATAAATAGACCTAAACCGTTCCATTTCAAAAATTGCATTCACAAATGAATGTAACTATTTAGTCTTTGCTGTAATAAAGGCTTTACAAAAAAACTAAACGTTACATCCGATTCTCTGGTACGCTTATAATGTATTTTGTGTTGTTTACATTGTTCCAGAAGGTCAGAAATTATATTGTAATCTAACAGCGCCTGTTTGGCACACAGGCCTAATATGCACGCAGAGCTTGCTCCATCCATTCTTTTTTTATATTTGATATTTTCCGTAATTAGTCAAATTTATTCCACACATCTGACTTCCCCTTTACCTCCCGTGCAACCAGTAAACATTCCCCCGTTTAGAGTTTATCATGTCCTCTGCATTAATTTTGCTATCATGTGTCATGGTGTTCAGAGTTTGTTATAAGCTATTTATTTTTGTGAATATGATATGCTATAGGTCAGGCCCTATTTGTCAAGTGCATGCGAAGCATACATGTGTCACATAAAGAGTGCAAGGGTTGAGGGATACGGGGATTTTTTTTTTTTCTAAACAAATTATACATTTCAGTAACATGAACTTTTATGAAAGAAATGGCTATAATTATGTTGCAGCTTCAGCAACACTATGTGCTAGTCACAGTTACTCGCTGTAATTTTCTTTAACACAACACAGCACTGCAAGTCTGACCCAGTCGGCACAATCAAATGAATTGCAGTCGGACTCCCTCTAGTTATTTGTGTGTGTTTTTTTAAGGGGTAGATCAGCTTTAATATTGCAGATAGATTGTGGCTTCCATCAATGTAATTGTCTTCATCATTTCCAATCTCCCATATTTCTTTGTAAATACAGTGCATTCTGGAAAGTATTTAGACCCCTTGACTATTTCCACATTTTGTTACGTTAGTCTTATTCTAAAATTGATTGAAAAAAATGTTTTCTCATCAATCTACACAGACTACCCCATAATGACAAAGCAAAACAGATTTTTAGACATTTTTGCAAATGTATTTAAAAAATAAAATTGAAACATACATTTACATAAGTATTCAGACCTTTTACTCAGTACTTTGTTGAAGCGCCTTGGGCAGCGATTACAGCCTCGAGTCTTCTTGGGTATGATGCAACAAGCTTGGCACACCTGTATTTGGGGCGCTTCTCCTATTCTTCTGTGCAGATCTTCTCAAGCTCTATCAGGTTGGATGGGGATCGTCGCTGCATAGCGATTTTCAGGTCTCTCAAGAGATGTTAGATTGGTTTCAAGTCCGGGTTCTGGCTGGGCCACTCAAGGACATTCAGAGACTTGTCCCAAAGCCACTCCTGTGTTGTCTTTGCTGTGTGCTTAGGGTTATTGTCCTATTGGAAGGTGAACCTTCGCCCCAATCTGAGGTCCTGAGCGCTCTGGAGCAGGTTTTCATCAAGGATCTCTCTGTACTTTGCTCCGTTCAGCTTTGCCTTGATCCTGACTAGTCTCCCAGTCTCTGCCGCTGAAAACATCCTCACAGCATGATGCTGCCACCACCATGCTTCACCGTAGGGTTGGTGTCAGGTTTCCTCCAGATGTGACGCTTGGCATTCAGGCCAAGTAGTTCAATCTTGGTTTCATCAGACTAGAGAATCTTGTTTCTCATGGTATGAGAGTCTTTTAGGTGCCTTTTGGCAAACTCCAAGCCGGCTGTCATGTGCTTTTTACTGAGGAGTGGCATCCGTCTGGCCACTCTACCTTAAAGGCCTGTTTGGTGGAGTGCTGCAGAGATGGTTGTCCTTCTGGAAGGTTCTCCCATCTCCCCAGAGGAACTCTAGAGCTCTGTCAGAGTGACCATTGGGTTCTTGGTAACCTCCCTGACCAAGGCCCTTCTCTCCCAATTACTCAGTTTGGCCACGCGGCCAGCTCTAGAACGAGTCTTGGTGGTTCCAAATGTATTCCATTTTAGAATATTGGAGGCCATTGTGTTCTCGGGGACCTTCAATGCTGATCAAGGACGATCAATGGAAACAGGATGTACCTGTGTACCTTTCGAGTTTCATAGCAATACTTATGTAAATAAGGTATTTCTGTTTTTTATTTTTAATACATTTGCAAAAATGTCTAAATCTGTTTGGCTTTGTCATTACAGGGTATTGTGTGTAGATTGATTAGGGGGGGAAAGTATTTAATCCATTTTAGAATAAGGCTGTAACGTCACAAAATTTGGAAAAATTGAAGGGATCTGAATACTTTCCGAATGTACTGTGTTATTTTTCTCTGGTTGATGACTTAATATTTCATGTGAGCTACACACTTGGATTTTCTGTAATGGATTAAGCTGTTTTCTTATTCACACTTTACAAATCACAATAAAGAGTACTATAATGACAGTCACTTAATCCTTGTGTTATTTTATTTAGTTGTATATCTTTTGGAGGCTAGACCCTTAAGACATTTACCTAACCTCGTGTTATGTGTAGTGGCCTTTCAATCTGGACTTTCCTGCTATGGTACATGGGTGAGAATGGCTGTCCAGCTGTAGACAATAAGGCTAGACCCTCGAGACATTTACCTTATCAGCATAACACAAGGTTGTACATATTCATATGTAGGGACCTTTCAATGGAGACCTTCCTGCTTTGGTACATGGGTGAGAATGAGTAGTCAGCTGTGGACAATAAGGACAGATCCCCAAGACATTAAAGGGTTATTTTTTGGATTTTGGCAATGAGGCCCTTTATCTACTTCCGCAGAGTCAGATGAACTTGTGGATACCATTTTTATGTCTCCATGTCTAGTATGAAGGAAGTTAGAGGTAGTTTTGTGAGCCAATGATAACTAGCGTTTGCAAAAGAATGGAAGTATATGGGTATCTACTAGCATGCTAGAATATACCAATAGACTTCCAGTAATTGTGCTAACTTTAATTACCAATTTCACTAGTGTTAGTTAGCAGCTTCCTTCAAACTGCATGCAGAGACATTAAAATGGTATCCATGACTGCTGCTGACTCTGGGGAATTAGATAAAGGGCCTCATTGCCAAAATCCCGAAGCATCCCTTTAATGGTTAGTCCATAGTATTCTATATCTGTCTGCAAGTCTCTGTTGTGCAGTGCACTTAAGGTGATGAAGTTACACTTGTATGCACTACTAAATGTTTGCCATCAGATATCTTTTGACTTTCTGCCAGAAGTCAAAGAGCTCTGGGTGAGTTATCTGTACAGTTGCCAATTCTTCCCTGTGCTTCCTACTAGCTTTTTTCCCTCCTCTGCTCTTTTCACATCTACTCCATGGACACATGCCGCTCTTGCTTCAGGAAAGCATGCATCCCAACTTTGTTTATTTGGACAATTTCTCTTGTTCACTTTCGCATGTAAATGTCCATACTCACCAAAAATTACATTCGGTAGCTACTAGCTATGCCGGTAATACTGTAAATCCCGGGATGAGAGAAGGACAGTATGAAAATGTTGATTCTACCATTTGGGTTCACTCAGGTCTATCAGCTATAGTTACATAGACCCGATGACAATCAAACAAGACCTGACCCGAGGGAAAAGTTAACATTTTGGGCCCGTACCCGTTCAGGTAGGGGTGGACCCATGATAACCTCAAGGCCGGGCAGATGAATATTTCTCACTCGCAATTTATTCCATCCAGAAAAGAGCGGATTTCACATGTTCAGACTAGTTTTGCTAAGCATCACAAATAGGGCACAAAATGTAATCAACCGGTGATTGTCAAGCAAATGACTGTCGGTCTCACATGAACACATTCCAGCATCTCCTGGCTTCCACACACAGCCTACAAGCCACTGATGCTGACCTTTGGTACATTTAAAAAAAGTCTAATAAATCAATGTAATATAGCCTACACCTTCACAATAAATCCATTATTTATTTTAGACAGGTCTAAAGAAGCATGATATGAAAAAAATGTAGTCTATTTCAGAAGAACAGAATAGCATACTCAAGATTTGCTTCGAATTCCATCAAATTAGTTTATGGTATGAAGAATACAATTGAACAAAGCTGAATAAAATGGAAAGGATATTTTCTCCAAACGATCTGAGGGAGTGCGCAAATACGGCTGGGTTTAGCGGTTAACAAAGAAGTAGGTATTCCTATATGCCTAATTTCGTTATTAATTTAAATGTTGGGCTATACATTTCATCTATGCACTTAAATAATGAATGGAGGACACTTTTTGCTGTGTTTTATTTTCATACCAGCCAGGTAGTCTATAGTCCTGTTGTAAATATAAGTAATGTGCTTAATATTAAGAAAGTTGAGAAATAAATATTGTAGCCTAGCCTATAGAAAGCTGATCCTCCTCATTTTACTAGAGGCCATCACTCTGTTTTCTTGCGCAATTGCATAGCCTATTGAAAGGTTGCTCAACATGAGTTCATGGGCTCTCATGAAGTGTTGTATTACATTTACATTGATGTCCGAGTGATTAGAGGGACAATAGTGCTGGGTACCAGTGTTACAGGAATTAAACTCTGTTTTAATACCCAATTAAAATCAAACACTGTCAATTCATAAGAATTTGTATGACCCTTATTTGTATAAAATGGACAGAGCCCAGTCTTAAAGTCAACCAGTAGTGTTTATTCACGAGAGTACTGAACATGATACATTTTATCACAGGTTATAAACTGAAAATGACGTCAGCGTTTTCTAAATGTTCCGTCTCTTCTTGACACTGGTAGAAAGGCTATAGTTCTCAAGCCTTCCCACATCGCCTAGAGCCAAGGTCAGCCTGTGTAGATAAGCATTCTAGCCAGTCTGGCAATATAGTTCATTCATTTCTACCAAGGAACAGACAATCATTATTCTAATTCTTGATTATATTTACACACATTATATTCAGTACTAGGATTAAAAAGAAAATTCATACATACACAGTAACATAATAGTATTCTGATTAGTACATATACAGTAACATAATAGTATTCTGATTAGTCAGTCCTGATTGAAATGTATACATAATTAGTCATTATTGATAAAAAAAATTCCCTTAACAACCAGGCAGTTAGAAAGTTTGGTAGGCTACTAATGACCATAAGCAGCATCAGAGATAGGAGAAGCCTTATTACCATGATTAAACGGTCACACAGAAAAAAAATTGACCGTCGGTGTAGAGGTAATACAGTAACCACAACAGCCCTAATCACAAACACACACACTGAAAAAATAACTTCTCCTTCAACGTCAACAAAACAAAGGAGCTGATCGTGGACTACAGGTTGCAGCAGAGTGCGCACCCCCACCACATCGACGGGGCTACAGTGGAGAGGGTCAAAAGCGTGCACATCACTGACTACCTGAAGTGGTCCCTTCACACAGACCGTGGGACTTCCTCGATGGTATAGTTGAAGGGTACGGCAATTGCACCGTCCACAACTGCAGGGCTCTCCAGAGGGTGGTGCAATCAGCCCAATGCATCATCGGGTGCCCGATGATGAGCTTTTTAGGGCCTTGTTTGTCTGAGTACTAGTGTTGCACAGTATGCCGAAACCTCTGTACTTTTTCGATACTAGATCATGAAAAATGGTTTGATACTATAATTATTTTTGGTTCTTCTATTAATTGTGTCTATCAGCTCAGCCGACTCTTTATTTTAGTTCGCACCGGCTACATTATGTTAGCTCCCCATTCATGCTACACATAAGTTAACACACTTAATGCGACACGGCATGTAGAAATGTTGAAACTGTTTTGTGAACAGTAGTTAACAATGTCCATACAGGCTAGAACACTTTACAATGGAAGAAGATACTGGTAGCTTCCAGCTTTGTAGGTAGCTTAAGTCCGGCAGATGGCGATATTGAGTCATTTCATCTTACCGTCCAAACGCATTGTATGCAGCCGGCAATACATTCATATCCCTGGTGGATGAAAAACCATTTTCCAACACCTTGCTAGCGTGGCAAAATGCTAATCACGGATGTTGTACACTGCCCAAAAAAATAAAGGGAACACTAAAATAACAGTTGAATGTGCTGACAACAAAATCACACAAATTATCAATGGAAATCAAATGTATCAACCCATGGAGGTCTGGATTTGGAGTCACACTCAAAATTAAAGTGGAAAACCACACTACAGGCTGATCCAACTTTGATGTAATGTCCTTAAAACAAGTCAAAATGAGGCTCAGTAGTGTGTGTGGCCTCCACGTGCCTGTATGACCTCCCTACAACGCCTGGGCATGCTCCTGATAAGGTGGCGGATGGTCTCCTCAGGGATCTCGTCCCAGACCTGGACTAAAGCATCCGCCAACTCCTGGACAGTCTGTGGTGCAACGTGGCGTTGGTGAATGGAGCAAGACATGATGTCCCAGATGTGCTCAATTGGATTCAGGTCTGGGGAACGTGCGGGCCAATCCATAGCATCAATGCCTGTGTCAATGCCTGACACACTCCAGCCACATGAGGTCTAGCATTGTCTTGCATTAGGAGGAACCCAGGGCCAACCGCACCAGCATATGGTCTCACAAGGGGTCTGAGGATCTCATCTCGGTACCTAATGGCAGTCAGGGCTGTGCGGCCCCCCAAAGAAATGCCACCCCACACCATGACTGACCCAGCGCCAAACCGGTCATGCTGGAGGATGTTGCAGGCAGCAGAACGTTCTCCACGGTGTCTCCAGACTGTCACGTCTGTCACATGTGCTCAGTGTGAACCTGCTTTCATCTGTGAAGAGCACAGGGCGCCAGTGGCGAATTTGCCAATCTTAGTGTTCTCTGGCAAATGCCGAACGTCCTGCACGGTGTTGGGCTGTAAGCACAACCCCCACCTGTGGACGTCGGGCGCTCATTACCACCCTCATGGAGTCTGTTTCTGACCGTTTGAGCAGACACATGCACATTTGTGGCCTGCTGGAGGTCATTTTGCAGGGCTCTGGCAGTGCTCCTCCTGCTCCTCCTTGTACAAAGGCGGAGGTAGCGGTCCTGCTGCTGGGTTGTTGCCCTCCTACGGCTTCCTCCACGTCTCCTGATGTACTGGCCTGTCTCCTGGTAGTGCCTCCATGCTCTGGACACTACGCTGACAGACACAGCAAACCTTCTTGCCACAGCTCGCATTGATGTGCCATCCTGGATGAGCTGCACTACATGAGCCACTTGTGTGGGTTGTAGACTCCGTCTCATGCTACCACTAGAGTGAAAGCACCGCCAGCATTCAAAAGTGACCAAAACATCAGCCAGGAAGCATAGGAACTGAGAAGTGGTCTGTGGTCACCACCTGCAGAACCACTCCTTTATTGGGGGTGTCTTGCTAATTGCCTTTAATTTCCACCTGTTGTCTATTCCATTTGCACAACAGCATGTGAAAGTTGCTTCCTCAGTGGACAGTTTGATTTCACAGAAGTGTGATTGACTTGGAGTTACATTGTGTTGTTTAAGTGTTCCCTTTATTTTTTTGAGCAGTGTATATCGCATTCAGCCAAGCTCAATAACGCAATGCATGCACACACTCCTATTGAATATGCATTCACCTGTATTGTGGATAGGCCTTCTGCTACCACTCAAGACGTAGCTGTCTTGATTTACCCAGTTTTGATTTATCGTTCAAATAAATTACGTAGTTAGGTTAGTAAAAAGTCCAATTGTGATTCATTCATTCATTCATACATGGCTGTCTTTGAAAAATGTTGATGCAAAATGTTTTCTATGTAATGATATTGAACTAAAAAGTTGCCCAGAGCAGTCGCTGAGTTGTTCATTTTGTGACTTTGGCTAATATGCCTTCTTTTTTTTGCAGTGGTATTGAGTAATATGAGGGTATCAAACATTGTGATACTAAACCTGGTATTGGTATCAAAGTAAAAATTCTGGTATCGTGAAAACACTTGAGTATTGTGGGAGCGGTAGATGTGGCTTTGGAACCAGAGGTGAAGTGCAGTGGAAGAGAAGGTGTCTGTCAGACACCTGATTTGAATGTAGACTTTACACCCAGTAAAAGATTGTCAGTGTGTCATCGCAGTATCACCCATTCCACAGAGAGCAGCTGCTTTCTGTCTGTCTGTTGTCGTGTAGTGTTCGATGTTACATGGTTAGGAGAAAGGTTCATCAGACAGTTATTGCAGGCTCTCTTCTGGGATGTAGGGCTGTGGAGGTCCAGGACCATTCAGCAGGCTAGATGGTGCATATACCTGAAATGAACAGTTGTGGAAAAAGATCCCCAAACATTTTTGGGGGTGAAAGAAGTTGAACATTCTTATGTTAATCAATTTCAGACATGAAAACATAATCTATGACTGTAATCGTGTAATTTTATGTATTTGGGATGATTTCAGTGTATTTTGAACACTCGGACGATAAAAAAGAGTGCACAAAAAGTGAACTTGAATTAACTGATTAAACTCTGACAGCCCTAGTATTTTCACCTTAACTTTCAGTACTGTAGAAAAACATTAGGCCTAGTCTAATTTCTAGACTGTAGAGATTCAGTGCCTTCAAAAATTATTCGTACTCCTTGATTTATTACACATTTTGTTGTGTTACAGCCTGAATTCAAAATGGATTCAATATTTTTTTCTCAGGCATCTACACACATACCTACCGTAATTTCCGGACTATAAGCCGCTACTTTTTTCCCACGCTTTGAACCTCATGGTTTATACAATGACGCGGCTAATTTATGGATTTTTCCCGCTTTCACAAGATTCATGCCGCCAAAAAACTGAGCACCGTCACATAATGTGACGTAAATCGAGCGCGCTCAAACTTCCCATCATTCTGATTACGGTAGTCATTTTGTCACCCTCATCATGGCAAAGACACGGAGAAATGCATATGACGCAGCTTTCAAGTTGAAGGCGATCGATCTGGCTGTTGGAAAAGGAAATAGAGCTGTTGCACGGGAGCTTGGCCTTAATGAGTCAATGATAAGACGTTGGAAACAGCAGCGTGAGGAACTGACTCAGTGCAAAAAGACAACAAAAGCTTTCAGAGGGAAGAAAAGCAGATGGCCCGAACTAGAAAATGAGCTTGAAGACTGGGTCAACACACAGAGAGCAGACGGCCGAGGTGTTTCAACTGTGCAGATCCGACTGAAAGCCAAAACAATCGCCACCGCAATGAAGTTTGAGGATTTTAGAGGTGGACCATCGTGGTGTCTAAGATTTATGAGACGTAAAGGCCTGTCCATCAGGGTACGGACGAGTCTGTGTCAGCAGCTCCCTCCCAACTACGAGGAAAAAGTTTCAAACTTCCGCAAATTCACTGATGCAAAGATAGAGGAGCATTCCATCGGCCCGCACGACATCATAAATATGGATGAGGTTCCTCTGACGTTTGACCTGCCTCTCACTCGGACTGTCAACAGGAAAGGCGAATCATCCGTCACGCTGAAAACAACTGGGCATGAAAAAACGCACTTCACCTGTGTTCTGAGCTGCACGGCATCGGGAGAAACGCTTCAACCGATGTTGATTTTTAAATGCATGACGATGCCAAAAGAAATTCCCGAGAGGAATTGTTATGAAAGTCAACAAGAGAGGATGGATGACGGAAGGCCTAATGCATGAATGGCATACGGAGTGTTACGGCAAGCGACCGGGAGGATTCTTTCACAAGAACAAGGCATTGCTCGTGTTGGACAGCATGAGGGCCCACATAACAGATTCTGTGAAAGAAGCCATCAAGAGGACAAACTCAATTCCAGCTGTGATTCCTGGGGGCACAACAAAATATTTGCAGCCACTGGACATCAGTGTAAATCGTGCATTTAAGGTGGCGCACCGTGTTCAGTGGGAGGCTTGGATGACAAGTGGGGAGAAATCCTTCACTAAAACGGGCCACATGCGAAGAGCAACTTATGGTCAAGTCTGCCAGTGGGTCCTGACAGCGTGGAGCATTGTCAAAAATCCACTATCATCAACGGGTTTCGAAAGGCTGCACTGCTGCGTGTTGTTGAGGGCAGTTCAGCAGGGAATTTGCCTCCGGATGAAAGTGACGAGAGCGACAATGAAAACGATCCAACATCGGATGAAGCAATTCTGAGGCTATTCAACTCCGACACCGAAGGAGATGACTTCAGTGGTTTCAGTGCAGAGGAGGAAGATAGTGACCAATGACTTTATTGGTAGGCTACTGTTTAATTTTTGTTACAAGCCGTGTTTCGTTAAAGCCTATTTATTTTTGTTACAAGCCGTGTTTCGTTTAAAGGCTGTGTAAAAGTTAATTTGTTTCAATGTACCGGTAGGCACCTGCGGCTTATAGACATGTGCGGCTTATTTATGTTATGTTTTTTTTTTTTATCAGTTGGTGCGGTTTATATTTAGGTGCGCTTAATAGTCCAGCAATTACGGTAATGATGACAAAGTGAAAACAACATGGTCACGTGAAAATGAAATATGGAAATATCATATTTACATAAACTACCGGTAAGAAGTTTTGGAACACATTCTTATTCAAGAGTTTTTCTTTATTTTTACTATTTTCTACATTGTAGAATAATAGTGAAGACATCAAAACTGTGAAAAAACACATATGGAATCATGTAGTAACCAAAAAAGTGTTAAACAAATCAAAATCCATTTTATATTTGGGAATCTTTAAAGTAGCCACCCTTTGCCTTGATGGCAGCTTTGCACACTCTTGGCATTATCTCAACCAGCTTCATTAGGAATGCTTTTCCAACAGTCTTGAAGGAATTCCCACATATTCTGAGCACTTGTTTGCTGCTTTTCCTTTACTCTGCGGTCCAACTCATCACAATCCATCTCAATTTGGTTGAGGTCAGGGGATTGTGGAGGCCAGGTCATCAGATGCAGCACTCCATCACTCTCCTTCTTGGTCAAATAGTCTTGGGGTGTGTTGGTCATTGTCCTGTTGAAAAACAAATGATAGTCCCACTAATGCAAACCAGATGGAATGGCGTATCGCTGCAGAATGATGTGGTAGCTATGCTGGTTAAGTGTGCCTTGAATTCTAAATAAATCACTAAGTGTCATCAGCAAAGCACTCCCACACCATCACACCACCTCCTCCATGCTTTTGGGTGGGAAATACACATGTTTCTTGGCCCAAGCAAGTCTCTTCTTCTTATTGGTGTCCTTTTGTAGTGGTTTCTTTGCAGCAAATCTCCTCTGAACAGTTGATGTTGAGATTTGTCTGTAACTTGAACTCTGTGAAACATTTATTTGGGCTGAAGTTTCTGGGGCTGGTAGCTCTAAGGAACTTATCCTCGGCAGCAGAGGTAACTCTGGGTCTTCCTTCCCAGTGGCGGTCCTCATGAGAGCCAGCTTCATCATAGCGCTTGATGGGTTTTGCGACTGCACTTGAATAAACTTTCAAAGTTCTTGAAATGTTCCATATTGACTGACCTTTATGTCTTAAAGTAATGATGGACTGTTGTTTCTCTTTGCTTATTTGAGCTGTTCTTGCCATAATATGGACTTGGTCTTTTACCAAATAGAGCTATCTTCTGTATACCAACACTACCTTGTCAGAACACAACTGATTGGCTCAAAGAGTGTTTCTGGGTAAGTCTCTAAGAGCTTTCCACACCTGGATTGTGCAACATTTACCCATTATTCTTTTCATAATTCTTAAAGCTCTGTTAAATTGGTTGTTGATCATTGGCCATAGATGTTCAAGTAGATTTAAGTCAGAACTGTAACTCGCCCACTAAGGAACATTCACTGTTTTCTTGGTAAGCGACTCCAGTGTAGATGCGGCCTTGTGTTTGAGTTTATTGTCCTGCTGAAAGGTGAATATGTCT